>NC_056733.1:496279280-496461780 GCF_019279795.1 Protopterus annectens
AATGTCGACTGTTCAGAATGCCGACTTTCATATGGCTGACTCCATATGATCAACATTCTGAAAGACCAACATCCTGAAATAGCACCATTTACCTACCTGTAAGCACAGTACAACTGTGTTATGCAGGGGGGCAAGCCCCCTGCATCCCCCATGTGGGAGGCTGCCCCTCTCACACCCCCTGCTACTTAAATATTATCACTCTGAGATCACCCTATAGTGCAGGTAAGGGGAATCTCCCAGTCCCGCACTGTAGCGTGATCTCCACTATCATTTGTCAGCCTTTCAAACGTTCGCTCATATGGTGTCGGCCATATGAGTTTCAAACATTTGAAAGTTCGAACAAATGAAGGGCTCCCATATATACATATACATACACACATACATAAGCTGTACAATAAAAAGAAAATAATTTCAATGAAAAGTAGGAAGAGTAGTTCTCAGAATGTTAGAGCTCTTGTCACTTAAATAAACAAACAACTCAGGAGCTTTAAAAAAATCCGCCAAAGACAAGTTTGTGGCTAAAAATAGCTACTCAAACCAAAAATAATCACAATATCTTTTGTAGTTATGTTCTTAATCTCAAAATGTACAACACAGTAATTCACTGAGTTGATTGTGAATGATGTTACTTACACTAAGTCTGAAAATATAATGATCCTAATGGATGACAAAATTTAGCTCTAACTTAAGGGGTTGGGAGTTTACCTTACAGACAGAAAGTACATGGTTTGATTCTCACCTTTGGCAAAGACGTATAGCTGAAAAATACCTTCTGGCATCATTACACTAATAATCACCTATGAACCTTTGAACTTTACTCCTCTCTCTCTCTCTACTCCCTCTGTCCATCAAGATATACTTGAAACTTGCTCACATGCAGCTATCACAAAAAACAAGTCCTGAGAGTGCTATCAAAAGTTAAAAATAATGTGTCAATAAATCCTGACAGTATCCCCATTTGCATCTTAAATAGCATGAAGCACAATTTCGCCACACTCCTGACAGCATTGTTCAGTCTCAGTCTCTATACAAGTTTTGTACCAAGTGAATGGAGAACTACAGTCATTCCCCTGCATAAAGAATGATCTTCTCCTAACCCAAGCAATTGGAGATCCACAAGCCTAACCATACTCATATGCATAGCCATGGAAAAATTTATCATGGAACTAATCGATGAGGACTTAGGGAACCTCTAAACACTGGATCCATCTCAGTTTGTATTCATCAAGGGCAGATCGTGTTTACTCAAGCTGATGGATTTTTTTGAAAAGATCACTAAAATGGATGAAGGCAAGTTGTATACACTGCATACCTTGCCAAAGCTTTTAATACAATACCTCACACAGGCATAGAAGAAAATTAAAATATCCTGGAAATTACTCCGTGTCACCCACTGGATTGCGAATTGGCTCACTGCTAGGATGCAGGAAATCAAAATAGGGGAAGTTATTGTCACTAACAGACCAGTCACCAGCAGAGTTTGACAACATTCAGTGCTCTGACCTCTTCTGTTTGGCTTCTACTTTTGTGATGTAAAAGTCAGTACCAAATGGCTATTTATTTATTTATTTATGAATTAACTCTTTATTTATTTATCTATTAAATAAATAAAAATAAATAAATACCAAAGGGTTCTGACTGAGGCTGACTAGGTTTGCACATGACTACAAGCTAGGAACAGTGATTGAATCTCCAAATGATTTAGCCACCCTGCAAGAAGGTTTGTCCCAATAAATAACTGGTGCCGAAATCATGGACTAAAACAAAATTCCAAAAAATGCATCAATGTATCCTTTGGGAAGTACTGCAGGAAATTACCACACTTATAATACACCTCTAAGAGTTGACCCTGTTGTTATGGATTTGTGAACTTATGTAGACAGTAACCTAACTTTTGGCCAACATGTGTCCATTGTTGTTAGAAATTCCTTCTACATTGCACAGCTTATAAACAAAGGGATTATGTCTAGATCTAGGGATATTATTGTTCCCCTTTACTCAGTCCTCATTAGGATAGTCGTTGAGTATAATGCCTCCTTTGGCATGTACCTCTCCAGACACATGCAACAAATGGAATGCCCACAAAGTTACCTTACTAAAAGGATACAAGGCCTAAAGAAAATGTTTTATGTGGACCAACTCATAGCCTTGTCACTGTACTCAGTATCCTAGACACTGGTAAGAAGTAACCTGTGTCTGGCATAAAAAGCATCCTCCATCCAGTACTAATGAATTTAATGCACATCAGCAAGTCAGATAGTGTTAAAAATACTCAGTCTAGGGATCTAAACCTCTTCTGTAACACCAACAGAATGGTTTAGAGGAACAAGTATATCTCTCAGAAGATACTGTTGGAACAGATTCCCTATCCACATAAAACAAAGCTCATCCTTATCTGTACTGAAGCACAACTTGGGTCTATGGATGGTAAACAGAAAATTTATGACAGGACTACCCCTGTAATAATAATGGACAGAGGCAGCTCCTAAATGCTTTATCCCATGCATGGTTCCCCTCAAATTATCTATGGTATGATCCCAGTTATTGTCGTCCAAAAGTAGAACACAGCAATAAGCCAAAAATACAGCAAACCTTGGATCCTGGTATCTTTGAACAAACTTTTAATGAACAAAACTGGACCAAACAGAAAGACACTTCACGATACAATCCACAAATACTAAGCACTTTCACCCACTAAGCTGGGGCATCATCAGAGTACAAATAACCATTGCTGATCATCCCTTATATACTAAATTCAAAACCATTTAAATGAATAATTAGATAGATAATTAATAATAATAATCATCGAACAATTGGTTCATCACATCTTAAAGATACAGGAAGAATAAGGACATGTTCCATTAAAACACAATCCAAGAAAATTATCTAGTGCTGTGCTAAAGTCCACCAAGCAGTAAACCAGTAGTCCAAAAAGCAGAAAAAAACAAAGTGGAACACTGCTATGTTGAATCTTTTAATATCCAAAAACAGTTGAAAAAACAGATAAAAAACAGGATGAGCGCTTTCGGGATAAACCCTTCATCAGATAAAGTGTATTACCTGACTCTGAATGTGGAGCTAGTGGCTCTTTGCTACGGGACTTAGGATGTGAACAAAGTCCCAATGAGCGGGGTTTAGGTGCTCGGTCTAAAAACTGTATGGGTAGGCAAAATTTTCTAGATCTCCTACCAGCACCTGTGAAAAAGAAGAGTTCATGGAAGAGGTCACTGAGCGAAGACAGAGGGGTGGACAAAAGGAGAAGGACTCTGCATTGACTATTGGTAACCCTGACAGCATTGTATTTAATCTTTCTTCATATATTTTGAATACAGACGAGCTAGCTGTCTTAAATAAGGGGCTTACATTTGTTCCAGGTAAATGTGGCACATACAATGATATGTTGATGGATGTTATGCTTTTTTGCAGAAATGTAGCACTGAAAGTTTTATTTGGTGGGAATGAAATGAGTGTTAATACCCTAAAAAAACCTAGTGGTTATGTACCCCCACTGACACCAGCATTGCATCTATTTTTAAATGCTTGTGAGCAAGATCTTATTCAGTATTTTGAAAAAGCAGAATTTAGGAAATATTATAATTTAACTTTTAAGCAGAGGACAGCACTGAAAGGCCTTAGTGAGAACAAGGATATCATTATTAAGAAGGCTGACAAAGGAGGAGCTGTGGTTTTGCTTGATACCATAAGATATAATGAAAAATTAAACGAATTGTTATCGGATAGGAACACCTACACTCAGATTAATCCATTAGGGGTAAAACAAGTTACAGACAGGGTACATCTTTGTCTACAAAAACTGTTAGATGATATGCATATATCTGAAGAGGCATATAATTTTCTGTTGGTGGAAAAACCTGTCATTCCTATTTTTAAAGCACTCCCTAAAATTCATAAGTCTCTTATTGACCCCCCCTTGCGACCGATTGTATCTGGGAGGGGGTGGGTCACGGAGAATATCTCCATATGGGTTGAACACACATTAAAACCGTATTTGTCTTTGATGGACAATATTTTAAAAGACACGGGACATTTTTTAGTATCCCTGGGAGAAATGAATGATAAGGTAGGCCCAGAAAAACTTCTTATGGTTACAATGGACATACAAAACTTGTTTACTGTGATTAATAATGATTATGGTATACATACCATTGGTGCACTCTTGGAGAAACTAGCTGTTTCAAAAGAGAAAATAGTTTTAATTAAAACCTTATTAACTCTGGTGCTAGAGAACAACGTTTTCATGGGTGCAAATTCTTTTTACAGACAAGCGCAGGGGGTAGCCATGGGCACCCCCTGCGCAAATACTTATGCCAATTTGGTACTTTCGCATTGGGAGAACACTTTTGTTCTTAATAATGAAACTTGGAAAAATCACATTAAACTCTATCTGCGATTTGTAGATGATGTTTTCCTTCTGTGGGAAGGGTCTGAGTCTAGATTAGGAGAGTTCGTTGATTTTTTACACTCAACCACCAGCTTCTTCAGATTTACGGTTAGGCACTCTTTTGATTTTATAGATTTTTTAGATGTTAGGGTAGGTCAGGATGAGTTAGGTTTTAACTCTAAACTTTTTAAAAAGGATTGTTGGAAGAACACACTTCTGTCGTACGACAGCATGCACCCGAGATACACACACCCCAACATAGTACAAGGGCAAGTGAGCAGGGCTTCAAGGATCTGTATGGATGATTCTTCCTTTATTGAAGAAGTTAATCTTCTTAAAGGCTGTTTAATAGATAGGGGCTATAGACCTAAATTGGTAGATGATGTTATAGATAAAAACAAAAGCTTAAGAGAGAATAAATATAAACCATGGATAAATAGAACCAGGAATACAGTAAGTGATTCGACTGATAGTAATAGACATTTGGGGCCGCAACTAATGTTTACCTATTGCAGTAACATAAAAGATGCTTGTGATATTGTTCGAAAAAATTGGAACATCCTAACGAGTGACAGCAGCTTAAGGGATATAGTGGGTTCTCAGCCTACTTTTAAATATAGGAGGAATAAGAACTTAAAGGACCTTTTATGTAAAGAAAGTTCTGACACTACTCACAAGCATCAGGTTTTGCATAGCACAGGGACCAGGCCTTGTGGCATATGCAAAGCCTGTTCTTATATAAATAAGGATACAGACTTTAAACATCCTGTCAGCAATAGGGTTTTCTCTTTTAAGGCTAAGGCCACCTGTCGTACCAGTGACATAGTTTATTTAGCCGAATGCTGCAACTGCCCTTGTTTCTATGTTGGGAAGACTAATAATATGCTGAAAGTAAGAATATTGCAACATCTTTCATGTATCAGGAATGATGACGACAGAAATGCGTTATGTAGGCATGTAAAAGAATTTCCAACCCACACTTTTAAGTTTCGGGCTATTGTAAATGTTAGATTAAATAGCAGAGGGGGGGACATTAAGCTGAAAACTGAATTGGTGGAAACCAGGTGGATTGTTGATTTGATGGCAAATAGGAAGCCAGGTTTAAATGAAGTTATACCTATCAAACCTGTCCTACAAAATAGGCGGGTTTTCCACTGATCTTGATTGGCTGTTAGAATATATAAAACTGTGTGTTAAATGTCTCCACTTTATCTGATGAAGGGTTTATCCCGAAAGCGCTCATCCTGTTTTTTATCTGTTTTTTCAACTGTTTTTGGATATTAAAAGTTTCAACATAGCAGTGTTCCACTTTGGTTTTTTCTGCTTTTCCATTAAAACACAATAAGGAATGTTAAAATGTTTCTAAAAATAAATGTTATGTATAAATAGTTAACCCGGTAAGAATTGTGTTAAAACCACAATGATAGTATAAATCAGTGTAAATGTAGTTCATCAAAAATACTGATAAAAGTATATTTGTATATACCTTATGGTGTAGTATATAAAAAAATGTAAATATGTATGTATATATATGTAACTGTAATAATATATATAAATATAAAAGTAAATGCTGAAACACCCAAGCAATATAAATGTGGTTAGAAATTTTATTATAAATATTATGTATAAATAAATATAAATATAAATATAAATATACATATAAATATAAATACTAATATTAAATATAAAATGTAGTGTAATGTATAAAATACTATATAATAATCAACATAATGTATAAAATTGATTATGTTCTAATAATATACTAATAAAAAACTGAGTAGTAAAATGTATAAGTTATAAAAATGTATAAGTTATAAAAAGAACCTTGTTGGATACAAAAATAACCACTTAAGCATTCCAATTCATACACAAACAATGAATAATAATAATGTAATTTTAGTTCATATGAAATATGATCTAAGTTTGAGAATGCTAGTGATTGCTAATTGTTCATTAATTCCAGGCCATTTGCAGGCATTAAGCCTAAGTTGCCATAAGCATTCTTTGGCTTCTAACATAGTTTTTTCATCACCACCTTTGTGTGTGTTAGGTGGTATTCTGTCAATGACAAAAAACAAAAATCTTTTAAAGTTAGTACAATTGATACTGTGATTAAATAACATATTGGTTGTTTTATGTCTTTTAATGTCACTTAAATGTTCAATAATATGCGTTTTTAACTTTCTGATAGTTTTCCCTATGTAGAATGCTTGGCAAGCTGTACAAGATGCTGCGTAAACCACCATGCTGGAATTACAGTTACAATGGCCTGGACATTTGAGAGTTTTTCCATAATTAAAAATAGAAATGTATGGACCGTCATTGATAAATCTACATACATGACATGTGCCACATTTACTCATCCTAGAGTGTCTAACCCAATCAGTGTTACAGTTGTTTTCAAATAAATTTTTCAAGTTTTTCCCTTTACTGTATGTAATTTTAGGTGTGTTACCTATAATACTTGAAAGTTCTACATTTGAATCTATCACACTAATCCAGGCTTCTTGAACACTGTTAACTATCTCTTACGTTCTATCATTGAATGGAATAATAAAGGTGTCACTTCTGACTGCAGTAGATTTGGGTGTAACCCTCCCTGATATTCCATGTAAAATAATAGGTTTGTATTTGGTCAACCTCTTAGTTTTTACCTCCTTACTAATTTTGAAGACAAGGTCGTAAGGATAGCCCCTGGCAAAAAACATACTCATAAGTGTTTCCAATTCCTGTTCAAAAACTTGATTGTCACTAACAATTCTAGACAGTCTGACCATCTGGCCTTTAACCAGATTCCTTTTTTGATGAAATGGATGGCAGCTGTCGAAGTGTAGGAACGAATTTGAGTATGTTTTCTTCCTGAATAAACTTGATTCAATTCTATTGTTAACAACAGTGAGCTTGATGTCTAAGAATTCAACATTGTTGTCAAAAATGTGACTGGTGAATTTTAAAAAATCAGTAGTCTGTCCTAAAAATGTAGTAAAGTCGTTAAACTCTTCCTTAGTACCCCCCCAAAAAATTAAAATGTCATCCAAATAACGCAGATATAGTAAAACCTTCTCCCAAAAAATACTAGTAAATACAAATTCCGATTCCCATTGAGCTAAAACTAGATTGGCATAAATGGGGGCACATCTGGCCCCCATAGCAACTCCTTTTTTCTGTATATAATAATCCTTGTTAAAATACACAAAGTTGTTTTCCAAAACCAATTCAAGCATTTCAGTTAATAAATGGTTGTCAGAAAAATTCAATCTATTGTATGTGTTAAGACATGTTTCAAACATTTCCATCCCCTTTTCGTGGGGAATAACAGAAAAAAGATTAATAACATCAATAGTGGTCATAATAAAATTGGATTTGAAGTCAAAGTTCTTTGAAAATTCTCTAACCAATTCTAAACAATGCCATGAATCTCTGAGAATATATGGTAAGCTTTTCAAAATATCTTTGCACTTGAAATCTAAAAATGCCGCTAGGGCTTCAGTTTTTGAGCCTTTAGCTGACACAATAGGTCTGAATGGGGGGTGATGTACATCTTTATGAATTTTTGGAATCCCAAAAATTGAGGGTATAATAGGGAATTCCACGGAGATGTATTTGAAAATATCTTGATCAATTCTTGCATCCATAAGATACTCATAAATTAACCAATCAATAGTAGTGTATGCTCTATTGACTTCGTATTTAGTCACTTTTTGATAAGTATCATTGTCATCTAATAAAATTGTCATCCTTTTGTAATAATCAGTGTTGAGCATAATAACTGCCCCACCCCCTTTGTCTGGTTTCATGATCCTATATTGATCTGAACTAGATAATTCTTTTAGGCAGAACTGTTCTGCTGATGTCAAATTATGTTTGGTGACCATTTTCTTATTTAGAACTCTTCTAATTTGAGTTTCACAAAGTTTCTCAAAAATCTGAATCAAATAGTGTTGTGGGGGAATAAAAATACTGTGATGCTTTGGAGTAAGGTATTCAGAATCCATGGTGGGGTTACCTGAATTGTAAAAAAATGTTTTTAAATTTAAAAGCCTGGTATAAAGTTTCAAGTTAATCAATACACTGCCAATATCTAAATGAAATGAAGGTACAAAAGTAAAACCTTTACTAAATAAATCTAAAAAATTCTTACCAAAATTTCGATGAGTAAAATTGTATAAACTAAAACCTAAATGTGTTGTAACAGAACAGTCACCAATTTCTTGGTTACAAATCAGATCTTTAATCATTTCGTTATTTAAATATGTTGTTTTAGAACCCTCTATCTGTGCCAAGAGTTCATTCTCTGTTCCCCCTTGTTGTAATGATTGTACGAGGGGTATTTGTGACTGCCCTGCCTTTCTCTTATTCTTTCTGACCGCCTCAAAGCTGGCTGATCTAAAAAAAACTGATTGTGATTCTTCCTTGTTGTTAATATTACTTCTATGTGTTTGTTCAAAACCTGACATGGGATTGTGTCTGTCCTGATTATTGTTTCCTTGGGCTTGATTATAGTATTTCATGTTTTTGTATTCTTTGAAATATGTATAAACTTTGTTGTTTTTATAATCATAACTATCCCTTTCTATTTTGTGATTCTTTATATCAAGCCCTTTATTTATATACCTATCCATATCCTTGTATATGTTATCCAGTCTGAATTTGTTGTGTTCAAACATCAGATCTGCCTTTATGTTTCTATCCAACTGACATAGCTTGTCATTCAAAATATTCAATTTTTCAGAGTTATTACGTATAATTAATTTCAATAACTCATACCCTGCTCTATCAAACAAGGATAAAAGATCAGAAAATATTGCAGTACCTTCCTCAAACCCATGAGGTAGTTTAAAAATCCGTAACCCCTTGGGTACTTGTTTCAGTTCTAAAGAGCGTTCCAGGAATGCGTTGTCCATTTGATGAGACTTGAATGCTTTCAATGTTTTTTCGAATTCAACCATTTGGGCATTCAAAGTCCCCATATCTCTAGAAACAAAATTGGTCTTGTTTAATGTAGGAGGTAAAATAAAATGATTTAAGTCCATAATAATGGCAGAAGAAGGATTAGACGATGAATGTCCAATGTGTAAAGCTCCGTTCCGTTCCTCTCTGTTGTTCGGTACCAGATTTGGAGCAGGATCCACGACACCACCACTCCCTGATGTCATCACGCTTCTGGTAGGACTATCCACATAAAACAAAGCTCATCCTTATCTGTACTGAAGCACAACTTGGGTCTATGGATGGTAAACAGAAAATTTATGACAGGACTACCCTGTAATAATAATGGACAGAGGCAGCTCCTAAATGCTTTATCCCATGCATGGTTCCCCTCAAATTATCTATGGTATGATCCCAGTTATTATCTTTAGGGTTAATATGCAATTATCAACCAAACATGGGATGGGCAAGGCCAATCTCTAGCCAAATTGAATAGGTTAATTTTAGCATAAAAAAGGGAAACTGGCTAGGCTTAAAATATCCAAAATGGGCAACTAGACTATTATTTACCTATGCACCTATTATATCACCTGTTGGGGAAAAAAGACCAACTTCATAATACGCCAAATGTAAGTAAAAGTGAAAAATAAAACCATGAACACAAACAAAACAAAAAAGAGCACTTGTTTTGGGCTAGGGCAAACAAGCCCCTGAAATCCATCACTCTTAAATATACTAGTTCCATGGTTGCAATACCTTGGACAAGGGAGAAATCTCCCTTGCTACAGTAATCACAGCTGACACACACACACACAAACACACACGCACACACAGAAGTGCACCAGTGTCTAATCACAAGAATACATACCATGTATGCAAAACAGAACTCAATATCCCACCATCATTCTCAAACACAGAACAACCCACGAAAAACAAAAATTACAAAATAAACCTCACCAGCTTATCATACAACTACTAACAAAGCACTCAACATTTTTCAGTATCACACATATCGTCATTTGCACTTTTGTGCATTTGCTCAAACCTGCACCCTAAAAATCCAATCAAGCTTGTGCATTCCCACAAATGTGATGCACCAACCTGTAAGACAGATAGATAAAAATACATGTATCTATATCTGTGGATTCACTTTAAAGCTCAAAATACTGATATATCGAAATTCAGTATTTCGAGCCCATAAAGTGGAATCCTGAGAACAGTGAAAGCTCAGAAGTGCAAAATTCAAAACATCGATTATCGGCGGTTTTGAATTTTGCACTTCTGAGGTGTGGAGGATGGTGTGTGTGTGTGTGTGTGTGTGTGTGTGTGTGTGTGTGTGTGTGTGTGTGTGTGTGTGTGTGTGTGTGTGTGTGTGTGTGTGTGTGTGTGTGTGTGTGCACAGTAGAAGCAGAAAATTCAACATCTCCGGCGTGCAAGATTTTGAATTTCACGGTTCTGAGTTTTTGTGGTTTCAAGAATTCGACTTTATAGCTTCGAAATACTGAATTTCGATATAAAGGATATAAAGTGAATCCATATCTGTACATCTATCTATATATTTATAAAAAAAAAATATATATATATATATATATATATATATATATATATATATATATATATATATACAAATATGTCACACACCCCACCACACACACACACACACACACACACACACACACACACACACACACACACACACACACACACACACATACACACACCATCCTCCACATACACAAATACAAGCTCCCCCCCACCCCCCTACTTAAATGTTCTTGATCTGAGGTCGCACTACACGCAAACACACACAAAACACCACCATGCAAGCTACATTCTCCTTGCACACACACATCACAGCAACAAAACACACTGACACACACCACATCCCCTACCCAAAACCCTTAACACACACACACTTACCTGAATCCATAACCACAGCGAAACCTCAGAAGTGCAAAATTCAAAACCGCCGATAATCGATGTTTTGAATTTTGCACTTCTGAGCTTTCACTGTTCTCAGGATTCCACTTTATGGGCTCGAAATACTGAATTTCAATATATCAGTATTTTGAGCTTTAAAGTGAATCCACAGATATAGATACATGTATTTTTATCTATCTGTCTTACACGTGGGTGCATCACATTTGTGGGAATGCACAAGCTTGATTGGATTTTTAGGGTGCAGGTTTGAGCAAATGCACAAAAGTGCAAATGGCGATATGTGTGATACTGAAAAATTCTCTGAATTTAATGAGAATATGAACATTCTGCATTCTGATTAAGGTATATATTACATCTGAATGTATGTACAGTTTCTGTGTATGCATACAGGAGGGCAAGGAAGAGAAAGACAAAGTCAGGCAGATGGGACAGCTGTGCACATTGTGTAACAATTGTAAATGGATGTTTTTATACATTTGTCTTTAACTCAAATGTCACAGCATACCACACTATGCTGTCATCAAGTTACTGTTTCAGATTTACAGTTAAAAAAAGAACACCATTCCATGAATGTTGCTTCTAGGTACCTATCTGATCTTCACCATTCATAGAGAAATTCATAGCATCCTGAATGTGTAAGCGAATCCTCATGACAAGATAATGACACCTCTAGAAAAGACATCAGCAACTAAAGTTTCTATATTAGAAACATTATACACAAAATGTGACTCCTCACATCTTGTTCCAATCTAACATCGAAAAAAACAATCTTAAAAAATCTATTCATATAGAACAATGCAGCGTCTGTCAATTTTTACATGCTACACTAAAATTATTCACATAGTTTTAGGAGCTACATACTGTGAAAGACATTATGTGACTGTCGCTATTCTTAAAATAGGACAATACCATTTGTAACAAAAGATGAAGCAGATGATAGGTCTGATTAGAATAAAAAGAGAAGAATTTGACAGGTTGGAAAACAGTCCCTGAGGCTCTGTTTTGTCTTACCATTGTTTGGTTATTATCTCTTTTATCAAAACTTCAAAGTTCTTAAATGCTTCTTAAAATCATTCATTATTACTTGAAGCAGACAGCAAACACAAGAATTGTTTCTGCCTATAAAGGTATCTCACAGGTTTCAGCCTTTCATCACTGATTACTGAAGGGAAAATTAGTCCAGTTTTCTCCGACTTCTTTGCAACTTCTGTTGACAGACTGTTACATGCTTTGAATTTCGATGAAATGTGACAAGGGCCCAAACAGTACCATGGTGTAAGTATGCAAGAAACAAATATCTTTATTAATCTCACTTGAAAAATCAGATCAGAAACTGTTTAATTGTAGTTCACTAAAATTAACCAGCAGTTTGTCAAAGTCTCCACCTTTGGCCTAATACAAAATGTTTCACGAAGGAGGCAATCACGCTGAGCACTCAACACCTCCATGTAAATATTTCAAACCTAATTCTGCTTGGCCTAAGAACAGATGGCAACCCACTGCAAAAACTACATCCTAAAGTGTAATTGTCAAATTTGAGAAACCGCTTATTTTAATAGTTTATTTTTCCTGAAATAAAATTTGGAAGTTATGGATTCTGCCTTTAAATCTTGGACGCCATTTTAGTCTGCTTCTAGAGCTCCTGGCATCTCTTGATGTGTTATGCATGGCCATAAAGTTTGAAAACTGTAACTTGTTAAAAGTCCATTTTTGTATGTTTTTTTTTTCGGGAACATAATCCCCAGTGTTCCTCCACATGTGGGGAACTGTGCCCCTAAATTCTTTAATCTCATTTTGAGATCATAAACCCACATGAAAAAAGTGAACACTCCATCCTAAAATCTCTGTAGTCTCCATTTACACTGTATCACACTATATCACACACACTCCTTCTCAGCCACTTTTCTAACCTCAATCTCTCTATTGATTCCCTTTCTTGGTTCAAAAGTTATCTCTCAGACAGACCCCAAGCTGTGAAATGGCAAACAGAGACCTCTTCCTTCCTTCCTACCCCCACCGGAGTTCCACAGGGCTCTATTCTCGGACCTATACTCTTTAACGTGTTCATCAATAATTTTCACTCTGCAATTCCTCACTCTCAAATAGTCCAATATGCAGATGACTCCACTCTAGTCTGCTCTGCCTCCAGCCTTCCCGAACTCCAGTCCAAGACCCAATTGGCATTCAATGCTACATAGAATTGGATGCTTCTAAACCATCTCTCCCTTAATGCCAATAAATACCACATCATCCTCTTTCCCTCCTCTAAAGCTCCTCTACTTGATAAATCCTCTTTCAAGATTACAAGCCTCACCCACTCCACAATAGAAGTTGTTACTCATGCCAAGCTACTTGGTGTTACTATTGATGAACACCTGAAATTTAATACTCATATTCAACTAAATATAAAAAAAAAACACCAGAAGCATGGTATGCTTTATAGAAACGTTAACTTCTTAACAATAGCTACAAGACAAACCCTCGCTTCCACCTTCCTTCTACCTTCTCTATTATATGGTGCTCCTCTTCTAATGAACCTAACAGCTTCCATCTCCTCTAAACTAGAAAGTTGCTACAACAAAATTGCCAAATTCGCCACTAACTCTTCTCATTCTACTCACCATTGCATGTCCCTCCATAGTCTCCAATGGCTCGAACTCCCTAATCATCTTGACTGCCTTCAACTTACTACTGCCCACAAACTAGTTTTCAAACCCAATGCTTGCCCAGCTCTTTCAAATATCCTACCATTTTATACTCCTCTCAGGCCCCTAAGATCAGGCCACAAAAATCTTCTTTCTGTACACAAACCTAAACGACCACCTGGTCACCTATTCCTTTCTTATACTATAGCAAAGAAATGGAACCTGCTTCCTCCCCAGCTAAGAATCACCACAAGTCCTGAACAATTCAAATCTCTACTATATTCTCTCCTCCTCCAAAACAGGAAATGTAATTGTATACTTCCCACCTAGGTCCTATTACTTTCCTAGCTATTACTTTCCCCCTCCTGCCCCTCATCTCTCTAATCTTTCTTCTGCTCCCCATACTCTACATTTCTTTTTTTCCCCTATATTAATCTCGCTGCAGATATCCTTTAAATCCTCACTTCCCCCTCTGCTTATATGCCTTCTCCTGCTACTCATCTTTTCCCTCTTCTCTCAGCTACTCAATCTGCATTCTTCTACCAATGTATATGTATATATATATATATATATATATATATATATATATATATATATATATAGTATTTCACTTTATTAAATTGTTTAAGTGTGCAATATTAAGGCATATGCAGCTTTAAAAGTGCAAAGTGTTTGTTAGATGGAGCTTTTCTCCCCGGGCCTCCACTGAAAACGGGCCTTCGGGCCCAGTGGACATCCCCGGTTATCAAACTGGAAATAAATAAATAAATAAATAAAATAATTTATTAATATAGCCTGTTTGTTTTTTCTGGTCTTTCATCTAAAAACAAATGGAACATGTGCAGTTGAGACGTAATGTCTAAAACCACACCATTTGTGATAATGGTGTTATCTTTGTGCTTTTAAATTAAAAGGGGTAACCCATCATAAGTGAACACTAGTTTGCACCCTTATATGTTGTGACTTACTATACTGCAATACACTCATAGTATGGCAAAACATGAATAAATCCTACAACCAACACACAAGTATAAGAGTCATGCATGTAAACAAAAAGAACTTCAGTTAAAACCACACAGCATTTTTTTTTGGATTTCTTAAACTTGTCCACCAGCCTATGAATTTGGTGGGTCCTTGTGACACCCCACTCCCAACTAATATAATCATGTCTGAATGCAACTTAGAGTGAAGTGGAATATTTTTCAGGTGGCATCCTTCACAGAAAGTGTCAGAGTTGAATTAAGTTAATCTTGTGTAAATACATAAAATACATATTACATATATGAAAGCACTTGTAATAGCAAGTTATATTCTGCTTTAAATCACCCTGAAAGTGTCTTGGTATTCGGAAATTCATCGAATTGTTCAGCATTTGGAGCAACTCTTAACCTTTTGTTGCAGTTTACTTTGCATTCAAGTTATTTCTGTTATTCTACAGTTAAATGTTTTTTTTATTCTCATGTTTTATTCTTGATTTACCTTTTCCTCTCCTGTGGCCTCAGCCTTTGTGCATATGCATGGCTGTACATTGCTTATGAGTATATATCTATATCTATATATATATATATATATATATATATATATATATATATATATATATATATATATATATATCGCACTGTTGGAAACTCCAGGTGTTCTGCCTGCAGTGTGATTCACAAACAATCTGGAAATATATTGCTGATTGATAAATATATTTCTTGGCGTTTTAACCTTTCAGAGTTCTGCATTGTCTTAATTTTTCCTGACTGAATTATTTTATATATTTTCTGGCATTCTTTTCTATTTCACGTCTGTCCTGAAACTGCATTGTTTTCTGTTTCTCATCTGTCCTGAAACTGCTTCCTCCCATTCCTATGGTGAAGTTTATAAAACTGGTCTAACAGCTTTTGTGTTATCTGATTGCTTCAAAGCTTGCTGATTTAAAGATAGTTTCTGTTTGTAAATTCCTGCGTACACTGTTGGAAACTCCTGGTGTTCTGGCTGCAGTGTGATTCTCAAACAATCTGGAAATATATCGCTGATTGATAATTATATTTCTTGGAATTTTAACCTTTCAGAGTTCTGCATTGTCTTAATTATTCCTGACTGAATTATTTTATATATTTTCTGGCATTATTTTCTATTTCTCATCTGTCCTGAAACTGCTTTATCCCCCTCCGCCAACCCTATTCTTGTGGTGGTGTTATAGTTGGTGGCTTTGCAGTTGCCTACCCCTACTGTAAATTTGATCTGGGAGACCCTTCCCAGTGTGGTATTCAATCTACTTAAGACAGGGAGAACATTGGAGAAGGCCAACCCACTTGGGTTCTTAACCTTGATTTTTTCTTGTGCTCCTTCTTCCCCTCTCCTTGCACTTTACCAAAAAAAATGTGCACTTTATTTTGCTTTTGCCTCTTCTTAAAAGTACTCAATTGTATTTATTCTGCTCCATTTATTACTGCTTGGTAGTAGCCTGATCAAATTGTAATTGTTACTCTAAGCCTTTTGGTTTAAGCGCTTGGGCTTCAGACCAGTTGTTTTACATTAAGAAGGTTTGTGGTCAGCACTGTTGTAGCAAGACAGGGAGCTTACATCCTTCTAAGTTGGGAATTGCTGATTGAAGGCTTAGTGTCTGTTATTCTAAAAGTGTATTAGTTCTGGTTAAAGCACTTGGGCTTCAGGACAGTTATTTTACATTAAGAAGGTTTGTGATCTGCACTCTTATGGGAGTAGAGGCTAGATTCTGCCCTTCTGAGCTGGGAATTTCTGGCTAAAGGCTTATTGTGCCTGCTTATTTGAAATTGGTGCCTTGGTTGCTGTAGCATAGACTAGATTCAGGCATCCTGAATCTAGGTTTGTTTTTATAACTTGAGCACTAATCTAGGCCATCTCTTTTGGAGAAGGTTCCCCTGCAACCTAGTGGCAGGAATGTGGAGTTAGAACTTGTCTGATTGAAGACTTCTGGAACAGGGCTCAGTTTTGAGCATTTTTACTATTTAAATGGGTAATTTGCTTAAATCAGTTTGCTCTTTTTCGATTGTTATATAAAAAAAATGCACTTTATTCATCTACTTTTACTGTATTAGTGTTTCTTCCTACTTTATTACTTTATTTTGCTTTTGCTTCTTGATCTTAAAAGTACTTAATTGCATTTATTCTGCTGCATTTATTACTGCTTGTTAATAGCCTGATCAAATTGCAACTGTTATTCTAAGCCTTTGATTTAAGCACTTGGGCTTTGGGCCAGTTATTTTACATTAAGAAGTTGTGGTCTGCACTCTTGTGGGAGGAGAGGATAGATTCTGCCCTTCTGAGCTGGGAGTTTCTGGTTAAAGGCTTATTGTGCCTGCTTATTTGAACTATTTCTTTCTGAAATTGGTCTGCTTTGTTTGCTGTAGCATAGACTAAATTCAGACCTGCTGAATTTAGCTTTGTTTGTAGAACTTGAGCACTAATCCAGACCATCTTTTTTTTTTGGTGAAGGTTCCTCTGCACCCTAGTGGCAGGAATGTGCAGTTAGAACTTGTCTGATCGAAGACTGCTGGAATAGGGCTCAGTTTATAGCTTTTTATTGGTTAATTGGTTAATTTGTTTAAATCAGTTTGCTCAATTGCTACTGTTATATTAAAAAATATATACACTTTATGCATCACCACTTAGCAAGAGTTAAACTATTCCCAGTGCCATAAAGTCTGCTCTTCAAATTTTCCCTTAGAATGACCCAGTTTTTTTAGTTTTATCACTAAAATCTGTTTTATTGAGCTCAGCACTTGTTCAGAACTTGTTGTAAGCACTAAATAAGCTACAAATTACTACAGCACTCAACTTTCCTCACTTGTCTAGAGGAAAACAGTTTTTAGTACTTAATAAATACGCACCTATCCCAGCATGCCTAAGGGTCAGCTCCCGGTGTTTTCTCCAGTATACCTGATGAATCTGGGCATCTTGGGGCAATGTAGCAATTGCCTCATGTACACAGACAGCCCTCTCCTCCTACCACTTAGATAGCCAAACTGGAAGTAAAGCTCTCTTCACCCAAGACTGGACTAGACAGTCAAGAGAAGAAGGTAAACACTTGCACCACACCACACTCGTCACAGAGTCCCTCAAAACCTACACCACCAAAACGCACACATAGAAACACGAAACACACAACTACATTCACAGAGGCACTCAATAAAAATCTGCTCAAGCAACAGAGACCTCCAAAGCAGAAACTCAAGCAACCTCCATCCCCCAACACAACCCAAATGACACATAGCCCACAAACTCAGTGTGCCACTCAACCACAGCCCATAAGGCATAACAACGTACCCAACACTCTAGTCATAGGTGACTCTATAGTACGGCACACTGATGTTCCACTCACCAGGCTAAACAAGGAGAAAGTTACTATCAGCTGCCTGTCGGGGGCCATGATCCGCCACATAATGCATGCCCTCAGGTCACTCCACAACAAGTACAAATATGACTCTGTCGTTGTCCATGTTGGTGTGAATGACCTGAGACATACCACACTGGACTGCATGAAAAGAAACATGGAGGAGCTCTCCCATCTTGTAGCCCAGACAGGTATGACCCCAGCCATGAGTAGCATCTTGCCATTATCTAGAATGATACCACAGTACAAGGACAAAATGATTGACTTCAACAATTGGCTAAGCTTCTGATGTCATTCTAAGGGGATCCAGTATCTGTCTGCCTGGGATGACATGATCGACAGACCATGATGCTTTGCCAGAGATGGCCTGCACCTGTCACCCTTGGGATTCCGGATACTGGCTAAGGCTCTTGCCACCCCTATAGTGCCTTTTTTAGGCAAGGTTCAAATGACAAATTCACCACCTTAACAGGTACAAGCAAGCAAAATCAGAGGGTAATGCTACTCAGTGCTAGAAATCTAAACCTCAAAATGCATTCACTCGAGGCACTCCTTAAAATGGAGAACATCGACATCTGTGCAGTGACAGAGACCTGGTTTAAGGCTCCAGAGAGCACCCCTGCATTATCAGGCTATAATTCATACCACACCTTTTGGTCACCTAACCTGGACTGAAACACTAAAGGTGGTGGTGTGTCCATATTCATTAAGGATGTCCACACCTCCAGGCTAGTTGTTCAGCATAATGCAGCTGAGATTATCCAAGTGCAACTAACTCTGGGCAAGACCACAATCCAAATTGTAACTTTCTACAGATCCCTCACCATGCCTCAGAATTCCCACTCCTCATTTCTTCATACACTGGAAAATATTAGGGTATAACGCAACACCCTAATAATGGGTGGTTTCAACTATCCCACCATTAACTGGGAAAACTAATCATGTACCAACTCTTTTGCTCAACATTTTCTGGAATTCATAAATTCTAGTCCCTTGGATTAGCTTATCCACACCCCCTACCAGGGGCAGCAATATCCTAGACCTGGTCCTTACCAACATGGGTGACCGGTGTTCCACACCAGAGGTCAATTCCTTGTTGGTCAGATCCGACCACAAGCTAATCACCCTAGACATCCACATCCTGCCCCCACCCCCCACTAGAGAAAGCACTGTAAAAAATTTCTCCAAAGCCAACTTCACACTTCTTAAGACAGAAGTGGCAAACCTCACGACACCCATGCAGACAGACAATAGTGGTATGACTGCTGAATCCTACACAAATGCACTTTATAAGTACTTACACAAGTGCAGGGGTCATGCTATCCGTGACAGAGCCAAGATGCTATCCTCCAAAAAAAGGGAAGCCAATCTGGTGGTCTCCTGCCATAAACAAACTCTACAACAGAAGAAAGAAACTGTTGCAAAAAAGAGTAAAATCCCATGACTGGAGGAACTCCCTGCTCAGCCTCAGTAAGAAGCTGAGATCCCTCATAAAATCCTCCAAAGCTAGTTACAAAAACAAAATCGCCACTGATTCTAAAGACAACCACAAAGCATTATATAGCTATGTCAAGAATCTCAGTGGCAACATTGACATCTGCTCTGAGTTACAGCACAATGGCACTAAATATACAGAACCAACTGATATTGCCAACATCCAGGCAGATAGGTTAGGTGCTAACTTCACCCCCCTCTCACCCCCTAAAGGGCCCATCACTATACTGGAAGAATGCAAAGTTCCTGTAATCACAGTTGCACAGGTAAAAACTACACTCTCCAAAGCCAAGAACACAGCATTCATGGGACCTGACAACATCCCAGGCTGCATTCTACATGAAATGCAGAATGAACTGACACCCCACCTAAGCACCATGTTCAGTCATAGCCTCATCTCAGGCTTTGTGCCCACTGAATGGTGCACAGCAATGGATATCCCACTCCACAAAGGGGGAGCCACCATGGACACTGGGAACATACCTCTCAACCTCTTAGAGCAAAAAATCTGGACAAAGCCTAAAATGATAGGTGGACAAATAGGAACAGATTTTAAATATTGCTCTTACAAACTTTGAAAGTTGCTAGAATAATTGGTTTTGCATTAGCATGAATTTTTTGAAGGATGTGAAGCTTTAAACTCAAATGTTTGTCATTATTTAATGCCTTCAATCCTCAGCTATTTGCCAGAAAAGTACAGATTTTAGGAGGAGCACACCAAAAATATGAAGCAAACATCTGGACATTCTGTAAAAGTCAGTACAGTTGAGAGGTATGCCCAGGAACTACCACCCAATTAGCCTAACGAGCCTGGTCTGCAAGGTCATGGATGTTATACACAAAGACATTGGCAATCTCCAAACTCTGGTCCCCACCCAGTTCGGTTTTGTAAAAGGCAGACCATGTCTCCTAAACCTGATGGACTTCTTTAAAGCAGTCACCAAAGCCGTAGACAAGGGTAAGGTGGTTCACACAGCCTATCTAGATCTCACCAAGGCTTTTGACACCATTCTCCCCACTCTGGAATTATAGACAAACTCACTAAACTAGGTATAAATCCTTATGTCACAAGACGGGATGCCAACTGGCTCACTGACAGACCCATACTGTGAAAGTAGCAGACTCCAAATCTGACTTCAGACCAGTGACAAGTGGAGTACCACAGGGTTCAGTCCTGGGTCCTCTCCAGTTTGGTATCTACTTTTCTGAAGTGCAGGCTAACACAGAAGGTCTTCTGCTAACAAAGTTCGCAGATGACTGCAAACTAGTAGCCATAATCAAAACTCCTAATGATGTGAACATCCTACAAAAGGGCCTCATGGAAACAGATGCCTGGTGTCAAAGCCATGGCCTCAAGCTCAATGCCAAAAAGTGCATTGTCAGCCCTTTTGGTAAAAACTCTGTACCCATGAGTTACTACATAGGTGGTAGTCTACTTAACACCGAATGTGATAAAAAATCTTGGGACACAGGTGGACAGTAGTCTCTCCTTTGATAATCACATCACCACAGTAGTCAGGAAATCCTTCTACATGGCACACCTCATCACAAAAGATTTCTTATCCAGGAAAAAAGAGGTCATTGTTCCCCTCTACTCTTCACTCATTAGAGCCCATTATAGAGTACAATGCCCCTTTTGGTATGTACCTCACAAGACATCTACAACAACTGGAAAAGCCACTGAAATACCTCACAAAAAGGATTACTGGCCTAAAACAGATGCCCTACGCAGACCGTCTCAAAAAACTCCAGCTTTAATCCATTGCATAGTGCCTACTCAGAGATGATCTCTGCCTAACATACAAATCTGTGTCAAACCCAGAGCTGTTGGACATGCTCCACTTAAAGAGATCCCAATCCCTCCGAGCCGCAGCCTCTGGGGACCTAAACCTTGTCACTACAATAAATAGAACATGCTGGAGGGATAGATTCCTGTCCCAGAGACTTCCCATACTCTGGAACAAATTACCTATCTATATCAAACAAAGCTACTCATTAGCACTCTTCAAGAAAAATCTTGATGATTGGATGGGAAATAGGAAATTCACCTCGGGGATCACTGCTGTGGCTCTGCTCGACAGGAGCACAGGAAAATAATTTTCTTGGGTGGTGATACCCAGGGTACATTTTTGGCTAGGCTTAAATAGGCCCTAGGGCCAATAGCCTAGTAAATACCTATGAACCTGAGTATCATATGAAATGTATTAGTTTAATATGCAGATTTCAGTATTTACTAAAATTGCTAGCTCAAATTATACATTTCAAAGGTCCTTATTATCTGTCCACCCTCTCACTTATAAAAAAAAATAGAATTAGATTGTATTTCATTTTCTTTCAGGCCATCATTTCACCATTAATGGTAATAGACTCTTGGAACTCTCACTGGAAACAGCAAGAAGACATTTTATTTTGATTGTTTGTTTTCCTCTCCCACTGCACCTTATATTTGAAATTCTATGCTTTGTTAGACTGCATATTGCCTAACTCATACTTTTTCAAAAACAGCCTGTATTTTATGATTTTCTTACTTGCATGCTTGCATGTATTATGATATGATCGCTTCTCAGCCTTTTGGCTAAGATCAACTGCAGTATCAGTTCTTATCAGTTTAACATCTGATATGTCCCTTATCTGGGGACCATATATTAAATTTATTTTTGGAAAAGAGAGATGGAATAGGGGCTTTCTTTGCCCACTCCATGCATTGAGCTGGTATTGCAGTACTTCCATTATTTGCATGCAAAACAGACTTGTTCTAGATGCCTTAAAATAAACTTTTATTATTATTGCTACTTACATTATTCTTTACTTAAGACTCTAACGTAACAAAGTCACAGAACATAGTTGAAAAAAGGCTTTATAGATCTCCTTGATTTGGTGGTTATCTTGTACTCGTAGACAGCCTTGGTGCTTCTGATATTATTCTTTAGTCCTTCTTAATTTTGTTAATTTTATGTTTATGTGTTTTGATGGAGTAAGATTTATCTTTCAAACATTAAACTGTGCACCCATCTGCTTGAGTTGGTTGATTCTCAGGTGCATATAAAAGATCCCTTAACACTTACTGAAAAAAGCAGAGAAAGTTCCCCAGTGCTCTGACCAAATTTCCCTTAGTCAGTATAAATACCACATTGGGTCTCCC
Source organism: Protopterus annectens (assembly GCF_019279795.1). Taxonomy (NCBI): domain Eukaryota; kingdom Metazoa; phylum Chordata; order Ceratodontiformes; family Protopteridae; genus Protopterus; species Protopterus annectens. The sequence continues at coordinate 496,302,197 of NC_056733.1, forward strand.
TTGAAAAGAAGCCACTAGCTTAGTGGGACTAACCCTGTCATCATGCAATAAATAATCAAATAAAACAGATGTATATAGAGCAAGGAGGTTGTGTTATTCTACATTGATTCTATTATTCCACCAAAATGGACATTGGGTATGATTTGCTTATAATAGAAGGGGGCAGTTTTCTCTTCACTGTACTATAATAGGCCATACAATTCACTGGATAGGGCTACGTTGTTACTGATCAAGGATTTAAGGTGGTTGGGCCATTTATGCATTCTGAAGAGGTCAATAAATTGTGTCAGTGTTTGACTGGGATGACTAGCCAGGGTCCAGTAGACCTAGAAGAGGAGAAGAGGTGCTGTGTGAATGGCTGTCAGCCATGGAGAGCCGAAATGTATGTGTGTGTGTGTGTGTGTGTGTGTGTGTGTGTGTGTGTGTGTGTGTGTGTGTGTGTGTGTGTGTGTGTATATATATCTATATATATATATATATATATATATATATATATATATATATATAAAACTAAAATTAACCGCACTCAAAAAAATTGAACGAAGACAAGAAATTTTAACTAAGAAATTAACTTAGTGACAATAAAAGCATTCAATAAAATAGTAAATAACACCAACAACTCTTGTAGAACTTTAGCACTTTCGTCTTATTTATTATCAAGACTTCTTCAGAAAGACATGTTTCATAAGTATGAGCAACCATTTTCACTTCCTTTATATACATTAGTTCTAGCAGGCCATTTAAATTAACAACAGTTCCTTTCCAATAGAAAAGTGTGAACAAGGTGCTGTGTGCATTTTCATTAACATTACAATTGCAGTTACATAAGGCAAATTGGTCAGACAGTAATAGCCTTGTGGTGCCGTGTGCATACTAAAAGGGATCGTGTGCAAAAAGGGATCGTGTGCAAAAAGGGATTGTGTGCAAAAAGGGATTGTGTGCAAAAAAGGGGACTGTGTGCAAAAAGGGATTGTGTGCAAAAAAAAAAAAAAAAAAAGGTTGGGGGGGGGGGGGACCAGGAAAGATGACAGTCATGCTGTGATGATTCTAATATAAACATGTAACTTATGAGTGTTTGCCTCTAAAGGTAAGTAAAGAAGGGAACGGAGGAAGGTGGAGGAGTCAGGTAGAGAGTCCTACTATGCTTTGGCATCGGTGTGTGTAGAGAAATGTGTGGGTATGCCACCTGATGGGGGAGTGGGAGGAATGCGGTGTGGACTTGAGGGGGGGCTGTTAGGGGGCCACCCATGACAAGGAGCCTATGAATAACAGTGTCCCCCAGAAGACTGTCAGTGCAGATGGTACCACCCGTGGGCTGGTTTGGATGGTATCACCCCTTGAATGGCTGCGTGAAAATGTGAGACCGGGGGGTATAGTTGGTGGGGTCAGCGGGGGCTAGCCTGGTGATTGGGAGCATGTGTGTAGGGGGTATGGGGGAGTCAAAAGTCAGAGAGAGAGAGTGGGAGCATGTGTGCATGGGGTATGGGGGAGTCAAAAGTCAGAGAGAGAGAGAGGAAACACATTATATTCACTTGCACAGTTGTAAATCCATAAACACATTAAATCTACTTGCACAATTCTTCAAACCCTCTTGCACAGTTCTTCAAACCCTATCACATTTCAATCTCTATACCATTTAAGTGCACATTTAATGTTCAGTGTCTCGTTGAGACCTGGATAGACATCAGCTCTCAGTTCTATCTGCCATTTTAATTCCCGGACTTGCAGGAATGTGTCCATGTCCCCTACAAATTCTGTTATTTTTCCAGCACTGTGAATTTGAATCCTGTGAAGTTTGGGCAAATAGTACTGTGTTTAGCCAAGGCATTCAAACTGTCCTGTTTGTGTATTGCTGCAGTGTGTTCTTTAATACGGCTACTCAGCTTCCTGTTTGTTTTGCCGATATAGAAATTCCCACAGTGTTCGCAGAAAGCACAGTAGACTACATTTTTTGTGTTGCAGTCATAGTGGTCATGTAGACCGACAGTTCTGTTGCAGTGCGGGAAGGTGACATTGTTGTTTTTTCGTATGTGTACACAGGCAACACACTTGCCGCAGTCAGACATTCCAGGTTCTGTCGATACTTCGCTCTGTGGGGATGGGCTTTTATTCTCGAACGCACCACCAAAAGAAGAGGTTCGTTTGAAACAGAAGTTTGGGGATGTCCCAAGTAACTTTGTCAGACCTTTTTCTCCTCCCAAGATGTCCCAATTGTTGGTGAGGACCCCTCTAATTCCAAACATATCGGTGGAAATTGGAAGGGGGAAACTTGACACCCAGTCCTTTTTGTTCGGTCCGTTCTGTGCTCTTGCTGTGAATCCCTTTTCCAGGATTGGTGGGTACCTGGAGTGTCTGTGCTGTATGATCTCTTGGAACAGGTTGTCCACTAGATACTCTGGGTATTTTCTTTCTAGGAACAAGTTTCTGAGGTAAAACCTTCCTTGATGAAAACCTCGTCCCTAAAAATGAGTCTGGATAACCGGATGAATTGTCCTTTTACAATATTCTTTTCGATGAAATGGGGATGCTGGCTGCAGAACTCGAGATAGTTATTCGAAAGTGGGCTTGCGGTAGATGTTGGAGTCAAACTGTCCATTTTCCGGGTCTATAGTGAGGTGGATATCCAGGAATTGAGTGGTGGTTCCGATATGTCCTACTGTGAGGGTCAGGAAGTCCAGACTCTGGAAAAGGGTTTCCAGAAAATTGCTCAGAGAAAGTCTGTCCCCCTTCCAGACAAAAAAGACGTCATCAATATAACGCCTGTACATTATGGTGTTGTTGAACCCGGGTAGTGATTCAACCTTATCCATTTCCCAGGCACTGAGGACTAAGTTTGCATATGCTGGGGCCATTTTGGACCCCATGGCTACCCCTTCCCGTTGAATTGAAAGAAGTTATTTCTTAATACTGCTTCTGTTAACCTGCATACAGTATTAATCTTAGTCCCGCTTAGGTTGGAGTGCCTGTTCAGGTACTGTCTGGTGACGGTCAGTCCTTTGGTGTGGGGGATGTTTGTGTAGAGTGCTTCTACATCTAGGGTGACCAGTAAATATTCCCCTCCATCCAGCCTTAGTTTGAAGATGTCATTTAGAAAAGCCCAGGAGTCCTTGATGTAGTATTTGCTGTTCTGTACAATGGGGTTAAGGATGTGGTCCACGTATTGTGAAATCTTTTCTGTTTTTGTCCTTCGGTTCGATACCACATGGCGGAAAGGTGGATTTTCAGGGTTCTTGTGAACCTTGGGGATTCCGAAAAATTTTCCAAGGCTGGGTGTCATGACCTGCATGAAGTCTTTTTCGTCTTGAGAGATCTCATCCCTGAGGTACAGTTCCAACAGTAGGTTGTCAATTTGTTTAAAGTTCTGTTGTACCTGGTTGATGTTGACCTTTTTGTAGAACTGGTTATTCATGAGGGATGCTTCAAGTGTTTGGATATATCTCTCCTGCTCCATCACTACTATCCCTTATGAAACATGTCTTTCTGAAGAAGTCTTGATAATAAATAAGACGAAAGCGCTAAAGTTCTACAAGAGTTGTTGGTGTTATTTACTATTTTATTGAATGCTTTTATTGTCACGAAGTTAATTTCTTAAGTAAATATATATATATATATATATATATATATATCTATAGAGATATATATATATATATATATATATATATATATATATATATATATATATATATACACATACATTTGGAAATGACCTTCAACTCTAGACCAAAAGCCTTCTGGGCAGGTTAAAACAAACTTTACTATCCAGGAACATGTAAGATGACCAGTCATATCCGAAACTAACTGGACACTGCTATAACGCAACAATCCTGAAAACACTTCCTCAGCATCTTTCACCTATTTGATCTTTATCATCTCATGCTTCACTTCTTTTAGCTGATCCAAGTTTTGTCTTTTTCTCTCCATTACATCTTTAACAGGATTATGAGTATCCCATCTTCTAAACTCATTAAAACCCTATGGTAATCCTTCATTAAAACCCTATGGTAATCCTTCATTAAGACCCTATGGTAATCCTTCATTAAAACCCTATGATAATCCTTCATTAAAACCCTATGGTAATCCTTCATTAAAACTCTATGGTAATCCTTCATTAAAACTCTATGGCAATCCTTCTGTAGCCAAGCTTCTGAATCGTCTTCTAAAACGTAATACCTCTGAACTTATAGTCCCATTACTTTACATCTAAGTTGTAGTACAGGCAAAAGCACCATATAACATGACAGAATCAGGTCTAAGGCCTACCATTGCATAAAGTCAGTACTTCCACAGTCCTTTACAGCTATTGGGCTTCTCCATGCTCCCCTTGATCTTAAATCTGTTCAAAAACAACTAACATCCTTTGTAAATGTCATTGAGTGGCAAAATAATAGCTATCCTGGGGTAAGAGCATATCTCAGGGCAAATACAGCTAGTAGGGGAATCACAGTGCCAATCATTAGAGGCTAAACAAAAATAACTTTGTAGCTGACCTGTTGTTGGACCTCTTAAAATACATGATATAGAATATTATGTCTCACTCTATCAACTATCATAACAGCGGAAGCAAATGTACTTCAATATCAATTTTATGTACGTGTATTTTTACAAAGCATTTTGTACAAAATAAAAGAAAAATAGATTAGCCAACAACAGAATATGTAAAATGATCAACTACCCCTTGTACTACTACTAATGGACAGAGGCAGCTCCTAAATGTTGCATTCCATGCATGGATCCCAGTTATTATCATTAGAGGTAATAATCAACCATGGGATGGGTAAGGCCAGTCTATAACCAAATGGAATTGATTATTTTGAACACAAAGAGGGAATTTAACTACGTGTAAAATGGTCTGCAAGGGTAGCTATCCTAGCACTTCTTACCTCTAAACTTATGGACCAATGACTAGAAAAACAGTCATCATATATTATCCAACACCTTCATTTGCAATATTAAAAAGGAATGCGCTGAGAGAAACCAGCAAATGATGGACACTACCAAAGACATTGATGTAGTAATTTCAACAGGTGGAGTACTTGATAGCCCAAAGAACAAAAATCATGGTTCTCAAGATGCATTTGTCAAACCACCAGCAGTCCCTACATGGCTGACCATAGAACCCTAGTTGCAGTATGCATCGACAATGAAGCTTTAAGGTAATATTGTTCTAAGGCATGTATAGACAAATACACCAGTACCAAAACCTTAAAGATGGTCTGAAATCAAATGAGATGTAAAACCAAGGCCTATGATACACTACAGAACAAACTTTCCTACCACCACAATCTAGCTACTAGTAACTGAATAAGGGCTCCTTATTAAAATGTCAGCATTTGTAATGTCAAGTGATGAAACACTGACTAACAGATTCAAAATGCAGGTGAAGAGCAATTTTCACCCATCTTTTAAACTTGTTTTTGAAGGTGGCAAGCACACCCCTCCACACCCACCCACAGAACATCTATATACCTACTCTGATAATGACATACTTTGGAGAAAAGGGAATATTCTGAGAAATAGCCATCTCAGACTTAATATAAGTAAGTCCATTTTTTGGCCATTCAATCTCCATATTTCAAGACTCACTCAAGTGGGTCTCAACATTTCAATGGTTGACATGAATAAGGTCACTAGCAGACTATAAGGTCAATAAATTAAAACAGTAAACATTCCAGAAAACCTATCCAAGTTCACTCATCATTGTTCTAGCCACTATAATCTATGGATGGTACTTTCAAAAGAAACTCAAAATGAATCATCCTGTCAGTGCCAGTAAGTTTATTAACAACAAATGTCCACATTACACCATGTACTAAAAAAATACACCCATCTCCAAACTTTGCTTTCAATACTCTCTGACACTAAATGTCCTACACATTAGAAAATAGCCATGGAGCTTGTATTTATACACTGTCTACTTCTCTTCAAAACTGCCTTGTGGCAAGAATAATCAAACAGCCCCTTGTCATCTATTGGTTTTCTTCATACCTCTGCAATGATGGTATCTACTGTCTACCCCTAGTAATCTCCAGCTACAAGGTCCAACCATTCCATCCTACTTCACCCCTTCCCACCTTCAGTCAAAATGTGTTACAATCTCATCCTTTTATTGACCACCTACATTCCTAAATGTAGCTGTTATGTAAGATTTTCATCTGTCTCCAACCTGATCAACCTCTGAAGGTAACACATTTTTTTCTTTTAAATCTCCCCTTGTCACTATGTCATTTTCAACCATCTTAGCTACATCTTAATTTATGTAATTCTGACATTGTGACATGGCAGTGCCATGACTGCTTCCCAGGCTAGTGAAAGCAGATAAGGTACACATACTAAACCTAGAGTATTTGATAATAGTTTTCACTCTTACTCACAAACACAGGCTAATACACAATGTATGTACTGTACCTGTGTATTATGTATGTATTCTACCTATGTTCCAAATTTCAGCTGTACACCACAAATCTATTAATTACCTTTATTTTTAAATTAATATTTTCTTGTTTGTTCTCTCCACTGTAACTGTGCTGCATACCACTGTAAAAACATGTCTATTGTAATTTGCATGTATACTGATTATGTCTAAATATATTACATGCATCTGTTTATCTGTTGCATACAGTATCTGTTTTATATGTACATATATGTATGTGTGTGTGTTTATATATATATATATATATATATATATATATATATATATATATACATATATATATATGTATGTATATATATATATACACACACACACACACACACACATATCTATATATATATATATATATATATATATATATATATATATATATATATATATTAATAAGAGAAAAGTCAAAGTAAACTTTAATGTCAACAGTGCACAGCTGAAGGAAATTGCATTTCTCTAAGCTCATGTGCAAACATAAACACATAAACAAAATGCACATATATGGCAACAACAAGCAATAACAACAACTACAGAGTCCTAGCCATCTGAAGGCACCACTTCTGGCTTAACCATGCTCGACCTATCACTGTGACCACAGCAATCATCACCATCCACAACATCCACACCATGGCTAGCTCCATTTCAGCAACATTATCCCCCGGATTTACTATTATTCCCTGGAGAGACTAGCTTAGTCCTGCAGGGAAGTGTCCGTTTAGGAGCAGGACAGCAGAGCGCCATGCATATTAATGAAGGGGAGCTGCCTGAGCTCCTAATCTTACACAGAGCACGTAAGAGTGCAGGGGGCATGTCTGAGAGCAGAGCTCTCATAATATACCCGCCCCTGCAATGAAGTACAGCAGAAAGTCCTAAAAGAATGAGCGAGACCACTCATAGGTGGACGCATATCCCCAGCAACATCCCCCCACATGTACAAGAGCAATAGTTAACACAAAAAATATAAAGATACTTTATTTTTTTATGAAGCAGGTTAAATTTAACCGTAGGTGCGCGAGTTTGCCCCGGTTAATGCAGCTAAATGGCAGAAGAGGATAAAAAGGAAGCTATATGCGAATGAAGCAGTATAGCAATAGTGTAGTGGGCAGAGCATTCACCTTACAAGCAGTCAATCCCCGTTCAAGTCCCACTGCAGCATATTCCATTTTCCATGTCAAATCACTTTATGACCAATATTTTAGTTGCATAACCTGTTAAATAACATATTTGTGAACTGGAGTACTGCATTAAATGCAGATGTGAGGTGTCAGTGTCATAATGTTGCAAAGTCCACAGATAATCACATGTGCCCCATATAGTATATGTACACAGGAATCAGGGATACAAATGGAAGGTAAAATGTGTAATGAATGATAACTCCATACATCTTCCAAATCCCCCACCCTCCCAACAACCATTAGACATTACTGTCTAAATTAGTGCAGTGGTAAGCGGGAGTAAGCACTAGTAAGCAAGTGTAAGCACTATTAAGCAGTAATAAGCGGGAGTAAGCATATGTAAGCACTAGTAAGTGGGTTTAATCCCATTTGCATGGGGGCAAGCAATGCGCACACAGGTTAAGCAAAATTGAAGCTAACTCTATGTAAACATATTTAACCGGAGGTTAGCATTGTTTACCCTCATACAAACCTGTGCAAACCCGCTTACAAGTGCTTAAATGTGCCTTAATCACTCTGTATGCAGCAGCCGCTGTTCTAGCCAGAAACAAAATAAACAGCTTTTGCAGGTGTTGAACACAGGACCCTGTATATTATAGTCACAGTAGATAACCACTAAGCCATCACAGCATTACATAAGATTGAGGTATCACCAAACAAATCCTCACTATAGTAAAATCAAACTGAACATGTGAAAGGAATTTATATACAGTCTTATGTTCTATAACCTACTACATAGCATAAATATGTGAACTGGAGTACTGCAGTAAGCCCAGATGTGAGGTGTAATTGTAATAAACTGTTGAAGTCCCCCTAATAAACACAAGGACCCCATACAGTGTACGTACACATGAATCATGGATGCCAGACACATATATAACATTTTAAATCGAGTTCCTTGCTTCTGAGATTTGTCTGCATACATCAACTGGACATAAGCAGATTTAAGTATATTTTCTGCATTTTATTGTGGTTTTATAATTCGGACTGATTCCTCAGATCTTGGTCTGTTGAAACTGTCTTGTGTGTGTCTCTGAAGCTCTGCACTAGTTGTTAAACTGCTTTGAAATTCCTTTAAGTGTTAATTAGCTTGGGGGGTTTCTGATAACATTAAAACCTGTGTTGGTTACATTCCTTGTAATCATTTTAAATCGAGTTGCTTGCTAATGAGATTTGTCTGCATACATCAACTGGACATAAGCTGATTTAAGCATATTTTCTGCATTTTATTGTGGTTTTACAATTTGGACTGATTCCTCAGATCTAGCTCTGTTGAAACTGTCTTGTGTGTGTCTCTGAAGCTCGGCACTAGTTGTTAAACTGCTTTGAAATTCCTTTAAGTGTTAATTAGCTTGGGGGGGTTCTGATAACATTAAAACCTGTGTTGGTTACATTTCTTGTAATCATTTTAAATTGAGTTGCTTGCTACTGAGATTTGTCTGCATACATCAACTGGACATAAGCTGATTTAAGTATATTTTCTGCATTTTATTGTGGTTTTATAATTTGGACTGATTCCTCAGATCTAGCTCTGTTGAAACTGTCTTGTGTGTGTCTCTGAAGCTCTGCACTAGTTGTTAAACTGCTTTGAAATTCCTTTAAGTATTAATTAGCTTGGGGGGTTTCTGATAACATTAAAACCTGTGTTGGTTACATTTCTTGTAATCATTTTAAATTGAGTTGCTTGCTACTGAGATTTGTCTGCATACATCAACTGGACATAAGCTGATTTAAGTATATTTTCTGCATTTTATTGTGGTTTTATAATTTGGACTGATTCCTCAGATCTAGCTCTGTTGAAACTGTCTTGTGTGTGTCTCTGAAGCTCTGCACTAGTTGTTAAACTGCTTTGAAATTCCTTTAAGTGTTAATTAGCTTGGGGGTTTCTGATAACATTAAAACCTGTGTTGGTTACATTTCTTGTAATCATTTTAAATCGAGTTGCTTGCTACTGAGATTTGTCTGCATACATCAGCTGGACATAAGCTGATTTAAGTATATTTTCTGCATTTTTTTGTGGTTTTATAATTTGGACTGATTCCTCAGATCTAGCTCTGTTGAAACTGTCTTGTGTGTGTCTCTGAAGCTCTGCACTAGTTGTTAAACTGCTTTGAAATTCCTTTAAGTGTTAATTAGCTTGGGGGGTTTCTGATAACATTAAAACCTGTGTTGGTTACATTTCTTGTAATCATTTTAAATCGAGTTGCTTGCTACTGAGATTTGTCTGCATACATCAACTGGACATAAGCTGATTTAAGTATATTTTCTGCATTTTTTTGTGGTTTTATAATTTGGACTGATTCCTCAGATCTAGCTCTGTTGAAACTGTCTTGTGTGTGTCTCTGAAGCTCTGCACTAGTTGTTAAACTGCTTTGAAATTCCTTTCAGTGTTAATTAGCTAGGGGGGGTTTCTGATAACATTAAAACCTGTGTTGGTTACATTTCTTGTAATCATTTTAAATCGAGTTGCTTGCTACTGAGATTTGTCTGCATACATCAACTGGACATAAGCTGATTTAAGTATATTTTCTGCATTTTTTTGTGGTTTTATAATTTGGACTGATTCCTCAGATCTAGCTCTGTTGAAACTGTCTTGTGTGTGTCTCTGAAGCTCTGCACTAGTTGTTAAACTGCTTTGAAATTCCTTTAAGTGTTAATTAGCTTGGGGGGTTTCTGATAACATTAAAACCTGTGTTGGTTACATTTCTTGTAATCATTTTAAATCGAGTTGCTTGCTACTGAGATTTGTCTGCATACATCAACTGGACATAAGCTGATTTAAGTATATTTTCTGAATTTTATTGTGGTTTTATAATTTGGACTGATTCCTCAGATCTAGCTCTGTTGAAACTGTCTTGTGTGTGTCTCTGAAGCTCTGCACTAGTTGTTAAACTGCTTTGAAATTCCTTTAAGTGTTAATTAGCTTGGGGGCTTTCTGATAACATTAAAACCTGTGTTGGTTACATTTCTTGTAATCATTTTAAATGGAGTTGCTTGCTACTGAGATTTGTCTGCATACATCAACTGGACATAAGCTGATTTAAGTATATTTTCTGCATTTTATTGTGGTTTTATAATTTGGACTGATTCCTCGGATCTAGCTCTGTTGAAACTGTCTTGTGTGTGTCTCTGAAGCTCTGCACTAGTTGTTAAACTGCTTTGAAATTCCTTTAAGTGTTAATTAGCTTTGGGGGTTTCTGATAACATTAAAACCTGTGTTGGTTACATTTCTTGTAATCATTTTAAATTGAGTTGCTTGCTACTGAGATTTGTCTGCATACATCAACTGGACATAAGCTGATTTAAGTATATTTTCTGCATTTTATTGTGGTTTTATAATTTGGACTGATTCCTCAGATCTAGCTCTGTTGAAACTGTCTTTCCCACCCCCCCTCCCTGTTCTTGGTTGTAGTTTAAATTTGGTGGCTTTTGCAGTGCCCGCCCCACTGTAGATGTGATCTAGGACACTCCCCCAGTCCCATCTCTTTACCGCATTCTATCTAATTAACCCTTTCTGCACTTGCTTTTAGTCCTTTTTAATTTAATTACATTTTTTTTCAAACTGTGTGTGGACTAATATTGCTACATACTCAAGTGGGCCAGCTTGCACTGCATGTGAATTGTTTTTACTACTGTTTTTGCTACTTTTCTGAAAAAAAAAATATATATATATCTGCTTTTACTGTATTTGTGTTTCTTCCTAATTTATTTTGCTTTTGCGTCATCTTAAAAGTACTCAGTTGTATTTATTACTTCTTGGTGCAACTCATTCTAAGCCTTTTAGTTTAAGCACTTGGGCTTCAGACCAGTTGTTTTACATTAAGAAGGTTTGTGGTTTGCCCTGTAGTGGCAGGACAGGTAGCTTACATCCTTCTAAGTTGGGAACTTTTGATTGAAGGCTCAGTGTCAATTATTCTAAAAGTGTATTAATTCTGGTTTAAGCACTTGGGCTTCAGGCCAGTTATTTTACATTAAAAGGGTTTGTGGTCTGCACTCTTGTGGGAGGAGAGGCTGGACTCTGCCCTTCTGAGCGGGGAATTTCTGGTTAAAGGCTTATAGTGCCTGCATATTTGAACTGCTGAAATTGGTACACCTTGTTTGCTGTAGCGTAGACTAGATCCAGGCCTGCTGAATCTAGCTTTGTTTGTATAACTTAAGCACTAATCCAGGCATTCTTCAAAGTATTCAATTGTATTTATTACTGCTTGGTAGTAACTTGATTAAAGTGTAACTATCATTCTAAGTCTTTTGGATTAAGCACTTGGGCTTCAGACCAGTTGTTTTACATTAGGAAAGTTTGTGGCCTGCACTGTGGTGGCAGGACAGGTGGCTTACATCCTTCTAAGTTGGGAACTGCCGATTGAGGGCTCAGTGTCTGTTATTCTAAAAGTGTATTAGTTCTGGTTTAAGCACTTGGGCTTCAGGCCAGTTATTTTACATTAAGAAGGTTCATGGTCTGCACTCTTGTGGGAGGAGAGGTTTGACTCTGCCCTTCTGAGCTGGGAATTTCAGGTTAAAGACTTATAGTGCCTGCATATTTCAACTGTTTCTTACTGAAATTGGTACACCTTGTTTGCTGTAGCATAGACTAGATCCAGGCCTGCTGAATCTAGCTCTGTTTGTATGCGTGTTGTTTGCTTGCTTGTTATTTCCCTGAAACGCTAATACCACCTAAACCGCAGCTTTTCAGCGCTTCTGTGGATCCCTAGTGATATCTGCATTGCTTACTGTACTCATTTCCTTGTTTCACTTAAAAGAAAGTTACTGTTTGTCGTTTTTGCATTTAAGTTACCTGTAACACATTGCATTTAAGTTACCTGGCACTTGCTCACTAAAGGCACTTGCTCACTAAAGCAATTATATAAGTCAGCACTAAAATATTAAAAGCACTACACTCTCACAAAGTCCTCTCGAGTACCTTGTTCCCCATTGGCCCTTTTTTTTAATTATAAAGGAATTCCCAATACTATTCTAGCATGTCCAAAGGTCAGTTGTCAATCTTCTCTCCGGTCCAGCTGGTGAATCTGGGAATCTTGAGGCAATGTTACAACTGCCTCATGTACACAGACAACCCTCTCCTCCTCCCAATAAATTCCAACACATGTGAGAGATGCATCCATATAGCCAAACTGGAGGCTAAGCTCTCTCAACTCAGCACTGGCGTAACCAGTCAGGAGGAGAAGGAAACCACACTCAGTACAATTCCAGTCGCACATAGACCTACCATGACAGCAGACCAAACATATAAACACACAAAAACATACTCGGAGGCTCTAAATAAAAATCTGCCTAAGCAGCAGAGACCTCCAAAGCAGACACCCAAGCAACCGCTACCCCAAAACAAAACACGTGCAACACATAGCTCACAAAGCCAGTGTGCCGAACAGTCACAGCCCTTAAGGCTAAACAACACACCTGATACACTTGTAATAGGTGACTCTATCATCAGGCACACTGACGTCCCGCTCACCAGGCTGAACAAGGAGAAGGTCACAGTGAGCTGCCTGTCGGGTGCTAGGATCTGCCACATAACACAAGCACTCAGGTCACTCCAAGGCAAGTACAAATATGACTCAGTCATTGTCCATGCTGGTGTGAATGACCTGAGACGTACCTCCCTGGACTACATGAAAAGAGACATAGAGGAGCTCTCTGAGCATGTGGCCCAGGCCGGTATGACCCTGACCTTGAGTAGCATCTTACCCTCACCAAGAATGATGTCACAATATGAAGACAAGATGATCAATTTCAACAATTGGCTTAATTATTGGTGTCATTCAGAGGGGATCCAATGCCTGTCAGCCTGGGATGACATGCTCGACAAGCCATGATGCTTCGTTAGGGACAGCCTGCACCTGTCACCCCTGGGCTTTCGGATATTGGCAAATGCTCTTGCTACCCCCATAGTGCCTTTTTTAGGCAAGGCTCAAAAGACAAACCCACCTCCATAGGTATCATAAGGGATAAGAAACTAAGAGTAATGCTACTCAACGCCAAAAGTCTAAACCTCAAGATGCACGCACTCGAAACTCTCCTTAGCATGGAGAAAATCGATATCTGTGCAGTAACAGAAACCTGGTTCAAGGCTCCTGAGAGCACCTCAGCACTACTAGGTTATACCTCATACCATGCTTTTCGGCCCCAAAACTTAGACCGACCCACAAAAGGAGGGGGAGTATCAATATTCATCAAAGATACCCACACCTCCAGGTTGGTGGCAAAGCACGAAGCATCAGAGACTATCCATGTGCAACTAACAGTGGGTAAAACTGCCTTCCAGTTTATAGCCTGCTACAGACCACCCTCCCTAACCCAGGAACCCCACTCGGCCTTCATGAGAACACTGGAAAATATGAAGGTCTCTCCAAACACCATTATATTGGGCGACTTCAACTACCCAAACATAGACTGGGAGCATTACTCTAGCTCCAATACCCTAGCCCAAAGGTTCCTAGAATTTATAAACTCAAATGCTATGGAACAACTTGTCACCACTCCCACAAGAGGGGAAAACATACTGGACCTGATCATCACCAACATGGGGACTCTATGCTCCAGACCAGAAGTGTATCCCTCACTGGTAAGATCAGACCATAAACTAATCTCACTGGATGTTCACATCCCGCCACCACACCCTGCCCAATAAACCACAGTGAAAAACTTCTCTAAAGCAAATTTCACACTCCTCAAAACTGAGGTGGAATCCTTCAAAGCCCCCGGGCCTGTGGAAAATATGGCCCAGACCGCAGAATCCTTTATAAACACATTCTATGAACACCTTCAGGAATGCATGGATCATGTGATCCCAAATAAAACCAAGACCCAATCCTCCAAAGGCAGACGTCCTGTCTGGTGGACCCCAGCCATAAACAAGCTATACAATAGAAGGTGGAAGCTACTAAATGATAGAGCAAAATTCCAAAAAGGGAAGGCATCTCTGATCAGTATTAGCAAAAAACTACGGGCACTCATAAAATCGTCTAAGGCCAGCTTCGAGAGAAAAATTGCACAGGACACTAAGGATAATCACAAGGCTTTCTTTAGTTATGTTAGGAACCTGGGTGGTAATTCCCAGATATGCTCAGAATTAGTCCAAAATGACAAAAAATACATCGAACCCACAGACATTGCCAACATCCTAGCTGACAGGTTCAGCAAACTTCTCCGCCTCCCACCAAAAGGGCAAATATCTATTCCAGCAGAGTGCTGCCCCCCCACTGACATCTCGGATGCTCAGGTAAGACGCGCCCTCTCCAAAGCAAAAAACACAGCGTCAGTGGGACCAGACGGTGTCCCAGGCTGCGTCCTACATGAACTCCAAGAAGAGCTAAACCCAAACATAAAACTACTGTTCAATCTCAGCCTTACTACAGGATATGTACCCAAAGAGTGGCGTACAGCAACTGTGGTCCCTCTCCACAAATGTGGTGCCTCAACGGATCCTGGAAACTATCGCCCCATAAGCCTGACTAGCTTGGTCTGCAAAGCTATGGAAAGGATAATCATGGACCTCATAAATAAAGATATTGGGGACCTACAGACACTGGATCCTACCCAGTTCGGCTTTGTTAAGGGCAGATCCTGCCTCTTAAACCTGGTTGATTTCTTTGAAAGAGTCACCAAGGCCATTGACGAGGGGTAGGTGGTCCACACAGCCTACCTGGACCTCGCAAAAGCCTTCGATACAATACCCCACTCGGGCATTATAGATAAGCTCACCAGCTTAAATATAAACCCCTATGTCACTAGATGGGTTGCAAACTGGCTCAAGGACAGAACCCACATGGTTAGAATTGCTGGAGCCATGTCAGACTCCAAACCAGTTACAAGTGGCATCCCACAAGGCTCAGTCCTGGGACCTCTCTTGTTCAGTACATATTTCTTGGAGGTACAGGCCAACATGGAAGGACTGTGGCTGACCAAGTTCGCAGATGACTGCAAACTGGGTGCCACAATCGACTCTCCAGCCGACACAAGCATCCTCCAAAAGGTCCTCATAGAAACAGACAACTGGTGCCAGAGCCATGGCCTCAAGCTAAACGCCAAAAAGTGTATAGTCATCCCCTTTGGCAAAAACAAAGTGCTCATAGATGGTAATCCATTAAGTACAGAAGAAGTAATTAGGGACCTGGGGACCCAAGTTGATAGCAATCTCTCATTTGACAACCACGTGGCCAAAGTGGTTAGAAAAACATTTTATATAGCTCACCTAATCATGAAGGGATTCACATCTAGATCAGGGGAGGTCATCTTGCCTCTTTACTCATCCCTCATCAGGCCCATAATTGAGTACAATGCCCCTTTTGGGATGTACCTTACCAGACACCTGCAGCAACTGGAAAGACCACAAAAGTACCTCACCAAGAGGATCAAAGGGCTCAAACAGATGCCATATGCTGCCCGGTTAAAGAAACTCCAGCTCTACTCAATGGCATACTGCCTGTTCAGAGGCGATCTGTGCCTGACGTATAAAGCCATGTCCAACCCGGAATTAATGGACATGCTGCACCTCAGAAATCCAAATCCTATCGAGCTACACGCTCGAGAGACTTGAACCTCAGCACTGAAATAAATAGGACATGCTGGAGGGACAGATTCATAACCCAGAGGCTCCCTTCTCTCTGGAATAAAATCCCAGTCCAGGTTAGGCAGAGTCCCTCATTGACTCTCTTCAAGAGGAATCTTGATGAGTGGATGGGAGATCGTAGGTTTACCCCGGGTATGACTTCTGTGTCACTGTTAGACAGAGGCACAGTATACTAACCTCAAAAAAAGGGCATAGCAAAATTAATTTAAAATGGGTGGCGAAAGCCAAACACATTCTGGCTAGGCTTATAAAATGCCCTAGGGCAGATAGCCTAGTATGAACCTATGAACCTATGAACCTATGTAATGAATAATAAATCAATGCCAAACAGAAAATAGTATGCAAAGTAAAAATTAAGCAATGCTAAGCATTGCACAGGCCAGCTGAGTAGGTGTAAGCCAGCTAACTCAATTTGCCCATTGGTATACCCCTTTAAACAATGCCAGTCTTAGGTAAGCAGGTTTGCCCATAGCTTAGTCTTTTCAAAACTGCCCAGTCACGTCAAAGTGCGGGGAAATTAGCCGTATTTATATCCAGCAGGCGGGAATACATCTCATAACTGGTTGTAGCTTCCCCTTGCAGGTACTATGTCTGGAATGGGAGAGGGTGTGCACTTTCGGATGCAGCGCTGGGTCATCCAGGAGTCCAGAGTCATGGCAGGACTCCTTGTCATAGACCATGAGCAAAGACTGCTGCAGGGTCAGTACCAGAGTTCCCAATACAAAGTGAACGCCTGGGACCATCTCACCCATGACCTCACCAGTGCCATTGGAATACCCTGAACTGGTGACCAGGTCAGGCATCACTATGCCAACCAAAAGTGGCGAAAAGGGGATCTCATGGATCAGTGAATCCAAGAGGCTAGGAGTACAGAGGAGGTCCCAGCAGTGTGTAAGTATCACTCAACTACCCGTTTAATAATTGCCAGCTCATGTATATTATGGATAGGTATGGCTAAATATTCCTCTTATGTCCTTCACAGCTGCAAGTGAGCGGGCTGTGAACCAGGAGGCTCATGGCTGTCGCCTGGAGAGGTTGTGATGTGAAGCAGGTTAGTAATACTCTTCCATGTACAGTCATAGGAAATAAATCTAAAAGTATTAGTAAGTTAATTGCCTGTATAAAACCTGTATTGCTTAAGGCAAGTACTGCATACACCACAGAATATGGCAGGAAGAGTCTCATATAGGTTGTATGCAAATAAAAGCATAATAGCCTGACAATGAAGATCTAATTGCTGCACTGCATGTGTTTACTCTGGCATCATATGGTAATGTAGATTTGCAATCACTTAATAGTACTGTTGTATTAAGCAATGTTACCCACACTCTGCAACATAAATAAAAAATGTGTAGGAATGCCTGTATATGACTAGTGTAATCCCCAGAGGTCATTTAGTACAACTGAGAGAGACATAGACAGAAAACAGTGAAAAGACAGACAACAAAATCTAAATAACACACGCAACAGAGATGTAAACTGTTGTATTTGTAGCACACAGTCATGGTTCGAATCCTGGGAGTGGTAGTGGTCTGCATACAGAATCATACCCCACAACTGTACAGATATGTCCAGAATGTCCTGTAAATTGGCCCATATTTGCTGCCTGTCACCTTGTCCACCTGGGAAATCAGTGGGATGATCCAAGATGTATAGGCGGCAAACAAGAAATACAACTGATTGTAACACATCTATAAGAACAAACCTGTCTCTCTAGCAACTCCCCACACTGTTATGAGAGTAGTAAGCCAAGTATGTCCAATCTACACCCCCATGTTGTCAAGCTGTAACCAAAGTGTGTACAGTAACAGCGTGAGATGTAAGGGCATAATACTAATCTGAAATCTGGTACTTTTTGTGGCAACATTCAGGTAATGCTAACAAACATTGCTCCCACGGGACCGTTAAATATGAACACTGTGCCCAGAAATAAAAGATTGATACCCTGTACTGGTACTGTTAACTTTGGTATTGTTTGGCATTGTTATTGTTGCAGTTGCTCTGAATAATAAGGTATTACTCATCATTGTCACCCACACTCTGCTACATAGTATAACTGTCTAGGAAATCCTGTATAAGAGTGATGTAATACAAGGTCAGAATGTAAATCCTCAGGAGAATTATACACAGAAATCAGATAAGAGATATACAGCAATATCTATATAGCACATACAACTGTGATGGACAATGTTTTAGTGTTAGCAGACACAGCCATGGCCTGAATCCTGGGAGTGGAAATAGGCTGCATACAGAATCATACCCCACAATTGTACAGATATGTCCAGAATGTCCAGTATATTGGCCCATATCTGCTGCCTGTCACCCTGTCCCCCTGTGAAATCAGTGGAATGATCCCAGATGTTTAGGCAACAAACAGGAAATGCAACTGATTGTCACACATCTATAAGAACAAACCTGTCACCTTAGCAACCCCCCAAACTGTTATGAGAGTAATAAGCCAACTATGCCCCATCTACACTCCCATGTTGTCAAGCTGTGACCAGAATGTGTACAGTAACAGAGTGAGATGTATGTGCACAATACTAATGTGGAATCTGGTAATTTGTGTGGCAACATTCAGGTAGTGCTAACAAACATTGCTCCCACAGGTCCATCAGATACAAACACTGTGCCTAGAAATAAAATATTGATACTCTGTACTGGTACTGTTTACTCTGGTATTGTATGTCATTGTGAGTTTTTCAGTTGCTCTGAATAATACGGTATTACTCATCACTGTCACCCACACTGTACTACATAATATAACTGTCTAGGACATCCTGTATAAGAATGTTGCAAGTCACTAAAGGCTGAAGAGGGCAATAGTCTACATATGTCCCGGTTCACTTGCATGTAGTCAAGACATGGCCAGAGTCTGTGCAAAAAGAGATGGACAGCTATGTGCATAACATCAACCTGGAATCTGGGAGTATGTGTAGAAACAGTTAGTGTTAACAAACAATTCCTCTACAGGTATACCAGGTAAGAGGTGTATACTGCAAGTAAAACCAGTTCATGTATATAGTTGTTGACAGCCATATCACTGTCCAAACTAAGGCAATAGGGTAGTGTACTAATACTTGTAAGGTACAGATGACAGCTCTGACTAGGAAAGTAATGCAAACTACCGGAATATACTAGTTGTTAAATGACATCTTTCTCTCCCTCTCACCATATCTCCAACAATAAACTAAATACCCAACTCAACTGGTACGTGATGACTTCACTGTAATGTTGGGACATATGTCCTATTGTTTGATAATTATTTAAATCTGTTTCTATGCATGTGCTATGCTGAAATACTCCAACATTGGTGGCATGGTGCCATCAATGTACCTGCATGCTGTTGTAATTACCACTGTAGTCCCACATATGCATGTGTTCTGTTTGCTATGCAACTGTTCCATATCTGGTGTCTGGGTTAATAGGAATATCTATGCATGCTGTTATACCTAATCCTGGAATGTGTTGACTATTACTAACCCACATATGTTGATAAAACATAAAAACCATAGCACGTATGGGAATGCGGGTCCCAGTGGACCCACCTGTCCCACCTTAGCTGGCCATGGCACCGGGCACAAGCACATCTGGGGCCCAACCCGGGACCTCCTTGTCCATTGGTCCTGCATCACCTTTGGGTGGAACCACCTCAGGGGATGGGGCTCACCCCCCTCCTGGGAGCAGGTGCAGAGAGGAACCTGTCACCCATCACAAGGTCCAGGTCGTGGTGCATAGCGGGCTCCACAGGAAGGCCAGAGATCTACTACACCAGCTCAAGGGCCGCATGTCACGACTAGAGGGTCGGCCTGGCTCTCCAACTCAGCCCCCAGCACAGCCACTTTCGGAGCTGTGATAGTGCAGTGGTCCCACTGTTTTCACTAGGGGGCTCATGGGCTTCCGATTTCCCAACACCTCTCCCCAGCAATGTGTTTACCCTCCCACATGTGTCATATACCACCCCTGTATGCATCTTGTCTTGTCTGTTAACCTACCCAGCCTACCTCCCCAAACAGACCTATCCCTCCCCAACATCCCACTCTCACCTGAAAAAAAAAAGAGCAATCTGTTCTCCCCAAAAAATCTCCCTCCATACATAGCTGTCCATTTTGCACACATGTCCACTGGACACATGTAATCTGGTCTAATTGGCATCACAACATATTATTGTTGTTCTCAGTCCTCTCACAGGTTTTGCGTGTCCAAATCTAACTCCAAATTCTGTTTATATGCACAGATGTTGCTGTAGAAGAAATGGGCAGCTATGGACCTTCCCTACACCCTTCCTGCACATCCCTAGCTATTTTTCCTACTGCTTTCTCTCTTTGTGCCCCTTTTCACCACTTTCCAATCAACCTTTTTTCTTTTCTTTTAAAGAAAAAGCGCAGGGGTAAGAGGGAATAAGCACGTTTAAGCAGCGATAAGTGGGTTTAAGCCCGTTTGCATGGGGGTAAGCAATGCCTACATAGGTTAAGCAATTTAGAAGCTAACTGAGTATAAGAAACAGTAAGAGGACGTTAGCAGTGCTTACCTCCGTGCAAACCCGCGCAAACCCATTTACAACTGTTTAAAAGTGCCTTAGCCACTCTGTATCCAACGGCCCTTGTCCTGCCCAGTAACAAAATAAACAGGCTCTGGAAGTCTTGAACCCAGGACCATGTACACCATAGCGATTTACCACTAAGCCATGCCAGATATACATAACCCTGATGTTTTCACAAACATATCTTCCAACACAATCATTCAACAGTAGAGGAAATGTATTTAAACATGTAGATGTATGTGTGTGTGTGTGTATATATTTATATCTAAATAGATATAACATACCTATACATGTAGTTTTTTATATATATATATATATATATATATATATATATATATATATATATATATATATATATATACATATGCATACATCTATAGATATATACTCTATATCTGTATGTATGTATATATATATATATATATATATATATATATATATATATATATATATACGTTAGCATACATATATATATATATATATATATATATATATATATATATATACAGACATATATCTATAGATATAGAAGAGAACATAAGAAAAACATATATGTCCACATGCACAATTAATGGAGGTGAGGGGGCCCAAACAACATACGTCTTGTACGTACAGATATTCCCCCACAGCCAAACATGACTGCCCTGTAATGCAATACCAACTGTTGCAAATCCCATAACCAGGACCTGACACAACATGAGCACTATATTAACAGTACTCCATCCCAACTGTATGATGTCAGGCTGGTATCAGTAACATATCATGCAGTACAGTCTGGCTACCATAGGGAATGTACAATGTGGAAGCAATCAAAATTCCTAATATACATATACACAGACACATACATGCAGATACATACACACATATATATATATATATATATATATATATATATATATATATATATATATATATATATATATATATATATATATATATATATATATATATATCTAGATATATATGAAACTACACATACACACACAGAGATATGTATAGGAAGATACATATGTAGAAGGTACATAGAATACGGAAAAGCTACTATGCCTACAGTTGCCACCATACCAACTGGACACAGTATGATCCTCCCATACAAATGACAATTGTTGCCTGCAACATATATCCACAGAGAGGTCAAAGGATATAACACCACACATAGGTTTGCATACATGGGAAAGTTTTATTTGTGTACTATTACAGTTGTATATGCCATGTTATATAGCTGTGTAGACTCTGACAGACATATAAACAGACTAATGCAATGGTGAAACAGTTATATTAATATGGTATTCTAGAAAGGTTTACATGTGTTGCTGTCCAGACCGAAGCCTTCAAGTAGTACAACAGTAAAGACAGACTGGGCCACAGGATAACACTCAATCAACAGTAAATAATACAGATGTATAGTCCAGGAGCCTCTATCTACACTCTGTACACAATCCATAGGGGGTAAATAACTTAGTTGACACAATGGGATGTATCTGTTACATAACAAGGCATAAATGACACCATCACAATCACACTGACAAACAGAAAATTCTGTATGGAAGGAAGCAGTAGGCCTGCATTTACCCAAAGTGAATTGTATGGTATTGTACATCCAGATACCTTACGGCAGCTTACCCCTGATACCCCCACATGTTGTAACAGCCTAGATTAGTTATGGTGCATCCCCCGCATAGACTGACATACAAGGCCCTATACCACTGTTAAATATACTAGCATCTGGAGTGCATAAGGGCACACATGTATTGTGTAGATGAAGCCCACACATGTATGGACCCAACCCAACAATATGTGTGGGGGCCACAACAGCTGTGGAATGATGGCAGGAATGGCAGAATGACATACTCACAGCCCACTACATAACCCCTGACAGCATGTCATATGGACAAAGTCTGGTATGTAGGAGGAGGACAGAGGCTGGAACACAGGCCCATATGTGAAATACTGTTGTCGTAGACCAAGCAAGTCGCTGGTGTTACAGTATAGTCTGCAACATACTGTTAGTCAGGCATATGAAGTTAGAAACACAAATGGATGTAGCCATGTACTGAGAGCACTCAAAACACACACACACACACTGCCAGTAATATCTCTGTCATAAGACCTGTGTGGTGGACAGACAAAACATAACAGACACACCTCTCGCCATCAAGTAGATAGGCCCACAGCTGACAGCTATGTAGACAGACTGCATTCCATGTTAAACCAGTATGTACACACAAACCCTGTAACACCAGTGCTATGCAATGCATACAACAACACTACTCACACTCTGTCTGTATTTCTGGAACCTCATACAAATATGTAGCTGGCATGAGTGTGCAAGTTCTCTTGTAAGAGGTATTGCTACCTGCTGTCTGTAACACTGCTGCCACACACAGGAAGGATGTCCACCATACAGGAAAGGTAAAGGGACCACACCCACATGATGTAGGCATTTATAATAGTGGGTTGCCATTGCAGAGGTAATTGGAAGTACTACACAGCATGCTGCATGCAGGTAGCAAGTAGAGGACACTGACTGGTGCAGAGGCCATCACCTGATCATGTGCATCACCTACAAAATCCATGCTGCAATCTATTCAAAGCAGCTCAATCCATTTACTAGAGATAGACTAAGATAGAGAGTGAGTGAAAGGCAAAAAAAAACGCATCCAGCAAACTATCCAGAACAGACATCATTCCCACAACAGGTATGTGAAGTATATATGCATGTAATTGACTGTAGTAACTGGTCCATAATAATGCGATAGATAATTTGGAATGATTTATATGTGCCATCGGGTGTTGTTGTAAAGATGTTCAGCTGAACAACTGCTAAGGACAATAGAGTCTGTCCCTGTGGGTAGTGGGTCATACCCGTCAACTGTGCAGAGCAGCACTTACTGATAAGATGTAAGCCATCATAGTGTCTGTTGTGTAATGGAAAGCATGTATATTACTGTGGCCAATAGCTGGTGGTGGAAGTAATGCCATAATGATGGACACGTGGGTTCAACAGCCAACCACTTGCAGGATATAGAGATTAACCTGTATTGTAGCATGCTGGAATGCAATAGGTGTGTAATAGAGTTACCTGCAATCTGACCCTACATATACCCCCCTAATGTTAGGCTGTGTCCACATGTGGCACCTGTCTGTGTTGCAGCAAGGCAGAACAGTGCAGCTATGCAGGAAGGTGTTGTGAGATTGTGGACCTAATGGCTGAATGCACCAAATATATAGGTATGTATATGTGTGTGTGTGTGTGTGTGTGTGTGTGTGTGTGTGTGTGTGTGTGTGTGTGTGTGTGTGTGTGTGTGTGTGTGTGTGTGTGTATATCTATCTATATATATATATATATATATATATATATATATATATATATATATATATATATATATATATATATATATATATATATATATATATATATATATATATATATGGATCTAGGACTGTTGAACGAAAGTTCAACAGTCTGAATCCAACTTACCCGAACACACTTTAACAAAAGTGATTTTACCGAAAAAGCGTTTTCGTTAAAGCGCTTTAAAAACAAAACATTAAAAAAGAATTAAAAAAATGTATGCAGGGAGCAAGCCGCCCTGTGCCCCCCCAAATCCCCCCTACTTTATTATTCTCACTCCAAGATCAAACTACAGTGTGGGAAAGGGAAAAATTCCCTTAACTGCACTGTAGTACGATCTCCGCAGCAGTCACTCCCCCACAACTCCCTCAACCTCTGGGCATACTTACACAAAAGTGCTGCTTCTTTGGTGAAAAGCACTTTTGCATAAGTATGCACAGCCATTTCAGATTCGGTGAAATAGCCATTCACTCATTAGTCCCAGACCCATATATATATATATATATATATATATATATATATATATATATATATATATAAATATATATATATATATATATGTATGTATCTACATGTATGTCCACAAATATACAGATACCCATAAGTAGACATAGGTTCTTAGGTTGGTACTAGGCTATCGGCTCTAGGGCCTATACAAGCCTAGCCATAACAATTCCCTGGCTATTTCTTCCCACACTATTTACTTGCCTGGACCCCTGTCTAGCAGGGCGACTGATGTAATCCCTGGGGTAAAAATCCTTCCTCCTATCCAATCATCAAGATTCCTTTTGAAGAGGGCCAAAGAGGGGCTCTGCTTGACATGTATGGGCAGTCTATTCCAGAGTCTTGGGAGTCTCTGGGTCAGGAACCTATCCCTCCAGCATGTTTTGTTTATTGTGATGACAAGGTTTAGATTCCTTGAGCGTGTGGATCTGAAGGATTGGGATTTCTTAAGTATAGCATGTACAACAGCTCTTGGTTTGGCATGGCCTTGTATGTTAAGCAGAGATCACCTCTGAGTAGACGATATGCGACAGAGAATAGCTGGAGTTTTTTAAGGCGGTCAGCATAGGGCATCTGCTTTAGGCCTGTGATTCTTTTAGTGAGGTATTTCTGCGGCCTTTCCAGTTGTTGCAGATGTCTTGAGAGGTACATACCAAACGGGGCATTGTATTCTATAATGGGTCTAATGAGGGATGAGTACAGTGGAACAATGACCTCCTTTTTTCTGGATGAAAAGCCCTTAGTGATGAGGTGTGCCACATAGAAGGATCCCCTGACTGTTGTGGCAATGTGGTTATTGAAGGTGAGTCCACTGTCCACCTGTGTCCCTAAGTCTCTTATCACACTTTCAGTGTTTAGTGTACTGCCACCTATGTGGTAATTCACGGGTATAAGTTTTTTTTCCCAAAGGGGATAAGTATACATTTCATGGCAATGAGCTTGAGTCCATGGCTCTGGCACCAAGCATCTGTTTCTGTAAGGCCCTTTTGTAGAATATCCACATCATGTGGGGATTCAATAATGGCTCCCAGTTTGCAGTCTTCTGCGAAATTTGTTAGCCAGTGTCCCTTAGTGTTGGCCTGTACTTCAGAGAAGTAGATGCCACACAAGAGCGGTCCCAGGACTGAACCCTGAGGTACTCCACTTGTCACTTGTCTGGAGCTGGATTTGGAGTCAGCTTTTTTTACAATGTGGGTTCTGTCAGTAAGCCAGTTGGCAACCCATTGAGTGACGTAGGGATTAATGCCCAGCTTAGTAAGTCTAGCTATGATTCCAGAGTGGGGGATGGTGTTAAAGGCCTTGGCGATGTCCAGATAGGCACCTTACCCTCGTCCACGGCTCTAGAGACTGATTCAAAGAAGTCAATCAGGTTCAGGAGACAAGATTGGCCCTTCACGAACCCAAACTGGGTGGGATCCAGTATTTGAAGATTGCCAATGTCTTTGTTTATAAGTTCCATGATAATACTTTCCATGGCCTTGCAGATCAGGCTCGTCAATCCTATGGGATGGTAGTTCCCAGGATCCAAGGTGGATTTCCCCTTGTGGAGTGGGATAACTGTAGCTGTGCACCACTCAGTGGGCACAAAGACTGAGGTGAGGCTATGATTAAACATGACACTTAGGTGAGGTACCAGTTCATTTTGTAGTTCATGTAATACACAGCCCGGGACGTCATCTGGTCCCATGGATGCTATATTCTTAGCTTTGGAGAGTGTGTTTTTCACCTGTGTGGCTGTTATTACTGGAATTTGGCAATCTTCCAGTATTGAGATGGGCCGTTTAGGTGGTGAGAGGGGGGTGAAGTTGACACTGAATTGATCTGCCAGGATATTGGCAATATCCCTGGGGTCAGTATATTTAATGTCATTCTGTTGTAGCTCAGAGCAGATCTGAGCATTGTCATTTAGATTCTTGATGTAGTTATAGAATGCCTTGTGGTTGTCTTTGGAATCTTTGGCAATTTTATTTTCATAACTAGCTTTGGAGGATTTGATGAGGGATCTCAGCTTCTTACTGAGGCTGGTAACGGAGTTTTTTGCATCTTGGGATTTTCCTCTTTTCTGCAACAGTTTCTTCCTTTTGTTGTAAAGTTTGTTTATGGCAGGGGACCACCAGATTGGCTTTTTTTTTTTTGGAGGATAGCATCTTGGTTCTATTTGGGATGGCATGATTCATGCATGAGTGGATGTGCTCGTACAGTGCCTTAATGTAGGATTCAGCAGTCGAACTTTCAGTTCCCGTCTGCATGGGTGTAATGAAGTTTGTCACTTCTGACTTTAGTAGCATGACGTTGGCTTTGAAGAAGTTTTTTATGAAGGTTTCCTTACTGGGGGGTGGAGGTGGGATGTGGATGTTAAGGGTGATTAGCTTATGGTCAGACCTAACCAATGAGGGCATGACCACAGGTGTGAAGCATCGATTTCCCATGTTGGTAATGACCAGATCTAGGATATTGGAGCCCCTGGTGGGACTATGGATTAGTTGATACATGGCGTTGGAATTTTTGAATTCCAGGAACCGTTGGGCAAAGGTGTTGGTACACCAGTAGTTTTCCCAGATAATGGCAGGGTAGTTGAAATCACCCAGTATTAGGGTGTTTGGTTGTATCTTAATATTTTCCAGTATGTTTAGAAAGGTGTAGTGAAAATCTTGGGGCATGGTAGGGGATCTGCAGTCTTACCTAGTGTTAGTTGCACCTGGAGAATTTCAGACACATTGTGTTGGGCAACTAGCCTGGTGGTGTGAATATCCTTGGTGAATATGGACACTCCTCCACCTTTAGTGTTTCAGTCCTGATTTGGTGGCCGAAAAGTGTGGTAAGAGTTGTAGCCTGGTATTGCACAGGTGCTCTCTGGAGCCTTGAACCAGGTCTCAGTTACTGCACAGATATCGATGTTCTCCATTTTTAGGAGTGCCTCGAGAGAGTGCATTTTGAGGTTCAGACTTCTAGCACTGAGTAGCATTACCTTCAGAATTTGCATGCTTGTACCTGTTACAGTGATGGTTTTGTCCTTTGAACTTTGCCTAAAAAAGGCACTATACGGGTGGCAAGAGCCTTAGCCAGTAACCAGAATCCCAGAGGCGACAGGTGCAGACCATCTCTGGCAAAGCATCGTGGTCTGTCGATCATGTCATCACAGGCAGACAGATACTGGATCCCCTTTGAATGACACCAGAAGCTTAGCCAATTGCTTTAGTCAATCGTTTTGTCCTTATATTGTGGTATCATTCTGGGCAAAGGCAGGATGCTACTCAGGGCTAGGGTCATACCTGCCTAGTCCCCATGATCCAAGAGCTCTTCCATGTCTCTTTTCATGTAGTCCAGGGAGGTACGTCTCTAGTCATTCACTCCAACATGGACAATGACAGAGTCATATTTGTACTTGTTGTGGAGTGACTTGAGTGCATGTGTTATGTGGTGGATCCTGGCACCCGATAAGCAACTGACTGTAATTCTCTCCTTGTTAAGCCTGGTGAGTGGGACATCAGTGTGCCTGACTATACAGTCACCTATGACTAAAGTGTTAGATACGTTGTCTTGCCTTAGGGGCTGTTGCTGGGTGGCACAGTGGTGTTGTGAGCTATGTGACACTTTGGTTGTGATTGGTATTTGTTTGCATTTCAGCTTTGGAGGTCCTTGTTACTTGGGCAGGTGACAGTTAAGGGCCCCCGCATATGTGGATTTAATGTTGCTATGTGTGGGTGTTGGTGGTGTGGGTTTAGAAGGGCTATGTGTTGCATGAGGTGTAGTGCAGGTGTTAACCTTCTCCTCTTGACTGTCTAGCACAATCTTGGGTGAAGAGAGCTTTGCTTCCAGTTTGGCTATGTAAGTTCATCTCTCACAGGTTGTAGAGTTGGGTGGTAGGAAGAGAGGTTTGTCTGTATACATGAGGCAATTGCTGCATTGCCCCAGTATGCCCAGATTCACCTGGTGGACAGGAGAAATCACCGGAAGCTGACCCTTGGACATGCCTGGTTTGGTGCTTTTTTGTAAAGTACAGGAGCTGTTTTCCCTTCCCTTAGCAAGGTACTTTGCAATTATAGGCTTAGTGCCTATGATTAATTTCTCCTTATTAACAAGGAGAGTTGAGTGCTTGTATCAGTTTAAGGCTTCCTAGTGCTTTCCAGCAGGTATTAGAGCAAGTGCTCATCACAGGGATGCTTAAAGGTAAGATGAAAAAAATGGTTTATCCTAAACATTGCAATGTGCACTAGATGTTAGATGTGAAAGTAGGTAAATTAAGTTTTACCTGTCTAAAAAGTTAAGTTTTAGTGGAGAGTCACTATTTTTAAAACAGCAAGATAGATTGAAAGAGGGTGGTCACTTTTCTACTCTGGTGCTATGGAATTCAGTAGGATGGCCAGTAAATGTAAATAGTTGAAGAGGAGTGATTTCACAAAATGATAATTTTGTGCTTACTCACACAATCCAGTGAAAACAGAGACGGAATGAGATATATGGTCAAATTAACATAAGAGGCAGGCACACAAATTGAATGAAGGCAAATACAACAAGCAACAAACTAGTGAAAGGAAATCCAGTGGTCTCAGGCAGAACTCTATTTAAACATAAAAAAGTTTATTTTACAACTTAAAATGCTTTTCGTCACCCCACATAGGGTAACTTCCTCAGAAATAAAAAACTGAAACAAGGTAACAGTTTTAAAATAACCCGCACTAGTCATCACATGACAAGATAAGCCAATCAACACAATATTCCATTTAAACATATGGGCAATGTTTAAACAGTATTTAAACAATGTATCACAAAAAGACAACATAATAAAATCCTTTTAACAATTCAATACATACGAATTAAAAGCTAATTCTAAATATAAACCTGCATATTACAGTATGTCTAAAGTAAACAGTATCAATAAGTCCAATTGTGATACACAATGTTTTTCATCTACTTAAACTTCTTAACTTTAACAAGCAAGAAATGTTACAATTTTTGTTTAAACCTGGGTATGAGAAAGCATTTAGAACCAATTGCCATTCTAACTCACGTTCCTCAAGTAATAAACCAGAAGGGCCACCTCTAATGTCTGGCAAGACCTGATCAATAGCTTTAAAACAAAACTTGTGACCCCCACTCAGAAAAGAATGCTTAGCCAGTGCATTGTCACTTTTGTTTTTATCTATGCCATAAATATTCTCATAAATTCTTGTTAAAGTTAAGAAGTTTAAGTAGGTGAAAAACATTGGGCAGGATTCACGAAGGCTTGCACGGAGTCTAAGAGTAGTGTAAGACTCCATGCAACCTTCGTGATCCAGGAACAGCCCAAAGTCCATGGAAGAGACCAGCTAAAACGTCTCTTACACGGAGTGGGCGTGGATAAGCTAATCACCTCACTTGCAGCCGAATAGCATGCAAATGAGGTTGATTAGCGATCCAGGAAGCCAAAGCAGCCCGTGTAAGAGCCGTTTTAGCTGCAGAAATGTACTCAGTTGACAACTGAGTACTTTTCTGCAAAAAACACAATGGAGCAATGTCAGCTCCAAATAAAGGGTGCATATGTGTCAGGCAGCATGCCAATGGCCAAATATGCGGCCATTGGCAAGGTACCCCCATGCAAATATGAGAAATAAATTTTTTTTTTTTCGGCGATCACCGGTGTTTAAACCCAGCGCAGCCCCGCGCAAACGGGCTGCGCTATATAAAACATAAAAAATGAAGGTTATAAACCCACAACTGTCGGTTTTATGCAATACATGGATTTACAATGCAGGGACCAGCAGGCCAAAAACAACATGGCCACCGTTTAGTGGTTGATAAGGGGGGAAGCTGAGTCTAAGAGATGTAACTAAGCATTAGTAGGCAATCTGATGCAAATGAGTGTTAGGATACTGAATTCCACTGTCACATAGCAAATGAGCACATCCTGAGTACTGTAAGAGATACATAAGGGGAGGAATACAGTAGGAGATAGGTGACATCAAGTTGGGGTTTTTTCCCAGATAATGGCAGGGTAGTTGAAATCACCCAGTATTAGGGTGTTTGGTTGTATCTTAATATTTTCAGTATGTTTAGAAAGGTGTAGTGAAAATCTTGGGGCATGGTAGGGGATCTGCAGTCTTACCTAGTGTTAGTTGCACCTGGAGAATTTCAGACACATTGTGTTGGGCAACTAGCCTGGTGGTGTGAATATCCTTGGTGAATATGGACACTCCCTCCACCTTTAGTGTTTCAGTCCTGATTTGGTGGCCGAAAAGTGTGGTAAGAGTTGTAGCCTGGTATTGCACAGGTGCTCTCTGGAGCCTTGAACCAGGTCTCAGTTACTGCACAGATATCGATGTTCTCCATTTTTAGGAGTGCCTCGAGAGAGTGCATTTTGAGGTTCAGACTTCTAGCACTGAGTAGCATTACCTTCAGAATTTGCATGCTTGTACCTGTTACAGTGATGGTTTTGTCCTTTGAACTTTGCCTAAAAAAGGCACTATACGGGTGGCAAGAGCCTTAGCCAGTAACCAGAATCCCAGAGGCGACAGGTGCAGACCATCTCTGGCAAAGCATCGTGGTCTGTCGATCATGTCATCACAGGCAGACAGATACTGGATCCCCTTTGAATGACACCAGAAGCTTAGCCAATTGCTTTAGTCAATCATTTTGTCCTTATATTGTGGTATCATTCTGGGCAAAGGCAGGATGCTACTCAGGGCTAGGGTCATACCTGCCTAGTCCCCATGATCCAAGAGCTCTTCCATGTCTCTTTTCATGTAGTCCAGGAGGTGCGTCTCTAGTCATTCACTCCAACATGGACAATGACAGAGTCATATTTGTACTTGTGGAGTGACTTGAGTGCATGTGTTATGTGGTGGATCCTGGCACCCGATAAGCAACTGACTGTAATTCTCTCCTTGTTAAGCCTGGTGAGTGGGACATCAGTGTGCCTGACTATACAGTCACCTATGACTAAAGTGTTAGATACGTTGTCTTGCCTTAGGGGCTGTTGCTGGGTGGCACAGTGGTGTTGTGAGCTATGTGACACTTTGGTTGTGATTGGTATTTGTTTGCATTTCAGCTTTGGAGGTCCTTGTTACTTGGGCAGGTGACAGTTAAGGGCCCCGCATATGTGGATTTAATGTTGCTATGTGTGGGTGTTGGTGGTGTGGGTTTAGAAGGGCTATGTGTTGCATGAGGTGTAGTGCAGGTGTTAACCTTCTCCTCTTGACTGTCTAGCACAATCTTGGGTGAAGAGAGCTTTGCTTCAGTTTGGCTATGTAAGTTCATCTCTCACAGGTTGTAGAGTTGGGTGGTAGGAAGAGAGGTTTGTCTGTATACATGAGGCAATTGCTGCATTGCCCAGTATGCCCAGATTCACCTGGTGGACAGGAGAAATCACCGGAAGCTGACCCTTGGACATGCCTGGTTTGGTGCTTTTTTGTAAAGTACAGGAGCTGTTTTCCCTTCCCTTAGCAAGGTACTTTGCAATTATAGGCTTAGTGCCTATGATTAATTTCTCCTTATTAACAAGGAGAGTTGAGTGCTTGTATCAGTTTAAGGCTTCCTAGTGCTTTCCAGCAGGTATTAGAGCAAGTGCTCATCACAGGGATGCTTAAAGGTAAGATGAAAAAAATGGTTTATCCTAAACATTGCAATGTGCACTAGATGTTAGATGTGAAAGTAGGTAAATTAAGTTTTACCTGTCTAAAAAGTTAAGTTTTAGTGGAGAGTCACTATTTTTAAAACAGCAAGATAGATTGAAAGAGGGTGGTCCTTTTTCTACTCTGGTGCTATGGAATTCAGTAGGATGGCCAGTAAATGTAAATAGTTGAAGGGGAGTGATTTCACAAAATGATAATTTTGTGCTTACTCACACAATCCAGTGAAAACAGAGACGGAATGAGATATATGGTCAAATTAACATAAGAGGCAGGCACACAAATTGAATGAAGGCAAATACAACAAGCAACAAACTAGTGAAAAGGAAATCCAGTGGTCTCAGGCAGAACTCTATTTAAACATAAAAAAGTTTATTTTACAACTTAAAATGCTTTTCGTCACCCCACATAGGGTAACTTCCTCAGAAATAAAAAACTGAAACAAGGTAACAGTTTTAAAATAACCCGCACTAGTCATCACATGACAAGATAAGCCAATCAACACAATATTCCATTTAAACATATGGGCAATGTTTAAACAGTATTTAAACAATGTATCACAAAAAGACAACATAATAAAATCCTTTTAACAATTCAATACACGAATTAAAAGCTAATTCTAAATATAAACCTGCATATTACAGTATGTCTAAAGTAAACAGTATCAATAAGTCCAATTGTGATACACAATGTTTTTCATCTACTTAAACTTCTTAACTTTAACAAGCAAGAAATGTTACAATTTTTGTTTAAACCTGGGTATGAGAAAGCATTTAGAACCAATTGCCATTCTAACTCACGTTCCTCAAGTAATAAACCAGAAGGGCCACCTCTAATGTCTGGCAAGACCTGATCAATAGCTTTAAAACAAAACTTGTGACCCCACTCAGAAAAGAATGCTTAGCCAGTGCATTGTCACTTTTGTTTTTATCTATGCCATAAATATTCTCATAAATTCTTGTTAAAGTTAAGAAGTTTAAGTAGGTGAAAAACATTGGGCAGGATTCACGAAGGCTTGCACGGAGTCTAAGAGTAGTGTAAGACTCCATGCAACCTTCGTGATCCAGGAACAGCCCAAAGTCCATGGAAGAGACCAGCTAAAACGTCTCTTACACGGAGTGGGCGTGGATAAGCTAATCACCTCACTTGCAGCCGAATAGCATGCAAATGAGGTTGATTAGCGATCCAGGAAGCCAAAGCAGCCCGTGTAAGAGCCGTTTTAGCTGCAGAAATGTACTCAGTTGACAACTGAGTACTTTTCTGCAAAAAACACAATGGAGCAATGTCAGCTCCAAATAAAGGGTGCATATGTGTCAGGCAGCATGCCAATGGCCAAATATGCGGCCATTGGCAAGGTACCCCCATGCAAATATGAGAAATAAATATTTTTTTTACGATCACGGTGTTTAAACCCAGCGCAGCCCCGCGCAAACGGGCTGCGCTATATAAAACATAAAAAATGAAGGTTATAAACCCACAACTGTCGGTTTTATGCAATACATGGATTTACAATGCAGGGACCAGCAGACCAAAAACAACATGGCCACCGTTTAGTGGTTGATAAGGGGGGAAGCTGAGTCTAAGAGATGTAACTAAGCATTAGTAGGCAATCTGATGCAAATGAGTGTTAGGATACTGAATTCCACTGTCACATAGCAAATGAGCACATTCTGAGTAGTGTAAGAGATACATAAGGGGGAGGAATACAGTAGGAGATAGGTGACATCACAGGGGGGAATGGCAGAAAGAAATGCAGTTCATTGGAGGTCAGAGTTACATGACAAATGTCAGACACATATCATGGAAAGAGGAGTGGCACAACATAAGCATGGGAAAGTCAAGAAATGGAAGGTGTACACTGTTGCCTGCACCAAACTTTCTTGCTGGGCGTGCATGCGCACGTGTGCGCGCCATGAAGCACGAGTAAGACAGTGTGCGCGCGTGTAAGGCAGACTGAGCATGTGGGAGCGTGTTGGGAGATGTTTAACACTGTTTGCTTGGTGTCTTGTGCGTTTAAACAAATAAGCAGATTCTGAACCGTGTAAGCATGTGTGCGCGCGTGTAAGCCACTGTGAGCGTGTTTCTGCTAGTATGCACGCTGCTCCCCCCTGAGGAAACAGACAGGAAAAAGGAAGCAACAGAATTAGTAGGAAGCTAGCAGGGAATACTGCTGGAGCTAGCAGGTGAAAGCAATTAGAAGCAGGCAATTACACAGGCAGAATAGTAGCTCAGCCAAGCACTTAAAACTCTGCAAACAGCAGTGCAAGATGTTTCTCTCAAGAGACACTGCAAGACAGGAGTAAGCTATTAGAAGTGAAAACTGAAAAAGCTGAACTCAGAGCAGAAATGTTAGGGGCTGCCATAGCTGTCATAATGAGACATAGGTGACTTGCTGAGGGTGGTGACAATGCAGATGGTGCCAGACAACCCACAGTGAGAAGACGGAGAAGAGTGTACAGGCCCAGGGTCACCTACCACGGGTTACATGAGCTGGAGATAGTAGAGCGCTATAGAGTGGACAGAGGCTCCTGCAGCAAATAGTGGAGCTGTGCAGGCCACGCCTCACACACGGAACCAACAGAGGGAACCCATCCCAGTGAAAACCAAGGTATGTGTTGGCCTAAGAATACTAGCAACAGGTACCTTCCAGAGACCAACTGGTGATATGATGGGGATATCACAGGCATCAGCCTCCAGGGTACTGCACCAGTTCCTGGATGCCATGTCAGCACATGTCGGTGATCATGTATATTTCCCCAATGCCCGTGAGGTATTGGCCAGCAATATCGTCTCTTCCAGCAAATAGCGGAATACCCTGAGGTAGTGGGTGCAATAGACTGCACGCATATGCATCAAAGCACCAGCCGGTGAGCGGAGTAGGGCCTACATTAACCGCAAGGGCTTCCCCTCCATCAACTGCCAGGTCATGTGTGATGCCCAGGGCATAATAATGAATGTGTGTGCTGGCTGCCCTGGGAGCTACCATGATTCCCACATCTGGCATTTGGCGCAGCTGTACCAGACATTTGCCAATGGGGACATCCCACACGGACACCTAGTGGGGGATGCAGGTTATGCACTGGAGCCGTGGCTGATGACACCCATCAGAAGCGCACACACACCTGAACAGGAACGCCATAATGAGGCACACGCACAAACACGTAATGTAATAGAGCGTGTGTTTGGGCTGCTCAAGTCACGGTTCCGGTGTCTGGACACATCTGGTGGAGCCTTGCAGTACACACCAACTACATGTGCCCAAATTGTCATGGTATGTGCTATGCTACATAATATGATCTTGCGAAAACAGCTGCAGCAGGACCAGCATAGGGCTGGGCCAAACAGCCCCCCACCATTGCCAAGGCCATCACAGGCAGAGCGTGACTTGGAGGAGGAACAACCTGAGCCTGCCACAGTAGGCAGAAGGAGGCATGCCCAGTATGCCCTGGCCTTGGCAAAGAGGCAACGCATAGCACATACACTGGCTCAGTAGGAACCCTGGGAATGATACCCCCTCTGACTCACTCAAATAATAACAGGGATGCCTAAAATGACATGACCTGCTCACAAACATGTACAGGGAGTGTAATATGTGCATCCGACAGAGGCAGCCCTGCAGCACCACCTGAGGCATGAATGCCACGTGTTAAGTAATGTAACACCATGTACTATATGCACACCTGAGGACCATGACTAACATCCTACCCTCACCAAGCATCATGCCACAATATGACAATGAGATGATCAAGTGCAATAATTGGCTGAAGTATTGCAGTTAGTCAAAGGGGATCCAATGTGTGCCAGCCTGGGATGACATGCTGAGCATGACATGATGCTCCACCTGCTAGAACTGGCGTGCCCCTACCAGTGCAGGCCGTATGGATACTGGCAAAGGCTGTTGTTACCCACAGTGTGCCCTGAATAGGTAAGGCTCAAAACACAAACCTACCTCCATAGGTATCAGAAGGGATAAGAACCTAGATGTAATGCTACCCAATGCCAGAAGTCTAAACAGCAAGATGCATGCAGTCTAAACTCACCCAGTATGGAGAATGTCGATTTCGGTGCTGTAACAGAAAACTGGGTCAAGGCTCACAACAGCACCCTAACACTACCAGGTTACACCTCATACTGTGCTGTACAGCCTCAAAACATGGAACAAGCTACAAAAGGAGGGTGACTAGCAATAATTATCAAGGATAACCACACCCCCATGTTGGTACCACAACAAGAAGCAGCATGGACTAGCCATGGTGAAGTAACAGTGGCTAAAACTGCCCCCCCAGTTTATAGCCTGCTACAGACTACCGTCCCAACACCAGGAACTGCACCTGGCCTATGTTGGAATACATGAATATATCAAGTCCTCCAAACCACATTATATTGGGTGACTGAAAATACCCAGACATAGACTGGGAGCATTATACTAGCTCCAACACCGTAGGACAAAAGTTCATAGAATCCATAAACCAAAATTCCCAGGAACAACGTACCACTCCCACAAGAGGGGTAAGCATACTGGATGTGATAATCAGCAACATGGGCACTGGATGGCAAGATGAGAAGTGTATTGCTCACTGGTAAGACCAGACCATAGAGTAATCACACTGGATATACACATCCTGACCACAGTCCCTGGCCAGAAAACCACAGTGAAAAACATGTGTAAAGCAAAATTTGCACTCCTCCAAACTGATGTGGAATCCATTAAAGGTCCTGTGCAGGTGCAAAATATGGGCCACACCTCAGAACCTGTTATACAGGCATTCCATGAACACTGCCAGGAATGCTTGGATTATGCAATCCTAAATTAAAACAAGACACAATGCCATACACGCAGGCATCTGGCATGGTGGACACCAGCCATAACCAAACCATGCAAGAGAATGAGGAAGCTGCTACATGATAGAGCAAACATAAAAAAAGAAGTAATCACTGATCAGTAGTATGACAATAAAATATGTCCACACATACAATCCACTAAGGCCAGCTACAACAAGTTGAATCTGTGAATCTTGAGGCAATGTTACACCTGCCCCAAGTACACAGACAACCTAACTCCCCAAGAAATACAAATATATGTGAGAGATGCAACCATCTATCCAAACTGGAGGCTGAGCTCCCTCAATTCAGTACTCCCAAAACTAGTCAGGAGGAGAAGGTAACCACACACACCACAAACCCAGTCCCACATAGACCTATCATAACTGCAAACCAAAGACATAAACACAGAAAAACATTCCCGGAGGCCCGAATTACAAACACACCACACCAACAGAGGCCTCCAAAGCAGACACCCAATCAAATAACCTCCAAACATAGCACATGCAACACATAGTACACAAAGCTGGTGTGCCAGTCACAGGCCAGAAGGAGAAACAACATGCCTGATACAGTTGTAATAGGTGACTCCATAGTGAGACACGCTGCTGTCCCACACACCAGACTGAACAAGGGAAAGGGTACAGTAAGCTGCCTGTAGGCTGCTACAATACGCCACATAACACAAGTATGCAGGTCACCCCAAAGCAAGTAGAAATATGATGCAGTCATAGTCCATGCTGGTGTGAATGACTTGAGATGTACCTCCCCGGACTACATGAAAAGAGACATAGATGAGCTCTCCGATTATGTAGTCCAGGCCGGTATGACACTGACCGTTTGCAGCATCCTACCCTCACCAAGAATGATGCCATAGTACAAACATGGAATGATCAGTTATAACAAGTGGCACAATTACTGGTGTCATTCCAAGGGGATCCAATGTCTGACTGCTTGGGATGTCATGCTTGACAAGCCACGCAGCTGTTCCAGGGATGGCTTGCACCTGTTACCCCTGGGCGTCTGGATATTGGATAAGTCTTTTGACACCTCCATAGAGCCTTTCGTAGGCAAGGCTGAAAAGACTAACCCACCACCCTACAAAACATAAGTGGAAAGAAACATAAGGGTAATGCTGACCAATGCCAGTTGTGTAAACCTCAATATGCATGCTCCCGAGGCAATCCCCAGTATGGAGAACATTGATGTCTGTGCAGTGACAGAAACCTGCTGCAAGCCTCCTGACAGCACACCAGCACTACCAGGTTATACCACATATCATGCGTTATGGCCCCAAAACCTGGAACAAAACATAAAAGGAGGGTGAGTATCCATATTCAGCACA
The DNA here is from genome assembly GCF_019279795.1 of Protopterus annectens. Taxonomy (NCBI): domain Eukaryota; kingdom Metazoa; phylum Chordata; order Ceratodontiformes; family Protopteridae; genus Protopterus; species Protopterus annectens. The sequence goes on from NC_056733.1 coordinate 496,340,555, forward strand.
GACACCCATACATCCAGGTAAGTGAAAATGCACAAGGCATTGGAGTCCACCCATGTGCAACTAACCATAGGCAAGACTGCTGTACAGTCTGTAGCATGGTACAGACCACACTCTCACACACAGGAACCCCACCCAGCCATCCTGAAGACACTGGACAGTATGAATGTCCCACCAAATACCAAACAAGGTACTCACAAATTACCACATAGGTGGTAAACCATTATGTATGGAAGGAGAAATCAGGGACCTAGGGACACAAGTGGACAGTAACCTGTTATGTGACACTCACATTGCCAATGTGGCTAGGAAGACTGTCTATATTGGACACCGTATCATGAAAGGATTCACATCTACGTCAACAGAGGTCATTGTGCCCCTATACCGTTCTCTTATCAGACCCATAATCTAGTACAATGCCTCATTTGGGATGTACCTTACCTGACACCTGCAGCAGTTAGAAAGACCTCAAAGGTACCTCACCAAGAGGATAAAGGGTCTCAAATATATGTCATATGCTGCCTGGCTGTAGACACCCCAGCTGAATGCAGTCACATACTGCCTACACAGAGGCATTGTATGTCTGTTGTACAAGGCCATGTCCAACACAGGAGTAATGGACATGCTCCACCCCAGAAAACTCAAAGCCCTCGGAGCAGTGAGAGTGAGAGATGTCAACCTCAACACATAATGAAATAGGATGTGCTGGAGGGACAGATACATAACCCAGAGGCTCCCACACCCTGGAACAGAATCCCACTCCATGTTAGGCAGAGCCCCTCACTGACACTCTTCAACAGGAATCTTGCCAAGTGGATGGATGATCATAGATTTACACTGGGGGTCTTCACTGTGTCACGTCCAGACAGAGGCACAGCAAAGCAAATCATAAATGGCCATAATATTCACATAGCAAGGGGTGGCGAAAGCCACACACACTCTGGCTAGGCTTACAAATGCCCTAGGGTGGATAGCCTAGTATGAACCTATGAACCTATGAAGATACAAATTGTACAGGACACTAAGGATAATCCCAAGGCTTCCACAACTGATGGTAGGAACCGTGTTGGGAATTCACAGATATGCTCTGAATCACACAAATATTACAAACATACCAAACACACACACATATTGCCAACATACATCCTGACAGGTGCAGTGCAAACCCCCCCCCCTCAGAATGCAAAATATCTATCCCAGCAGACTGCTGGCCCCCTGACATTGCAGATGCTGAGGTAACAGCCAGCATCTACAAAGCAAAACACACAGCAGCAATGGTATGAGATGTTGTCCTGGGCTGAGTCCAACATGGACTCCAAGAAGAATGGAATGTCAAATCACACTACTGCTCAATGTCAGCCTTACCACAGGATATGTACCCAAAGAGCAGTGTACAACAACAGTGGTCGTTCTCAACAAAGGTGTTGCCTGAATGGATACTGAAAACTACCACTCCAGAATCCTGAGAAGCTCGGTCTGCACAGCTATGGAAAGGATCAGCATGTACCGCAGACATAAAGATATTGGGGACCTACTGACACTGGACCCTACCCAGTGTGTCTTTCTTAACTGCAGATCCTGCCCCTAAACATGTTTGACTCATTTGAAACAGTCATTAAGGTCATTGATGAGGGCAATGTGGTCCACACAGTGTAGCTGGACCTTGCAAAGGCTTCTATACAATACCCTACATGTTCATTATAGATATGCTCACCAGCTTAAATATAAACCCCTATGTTAGTAGAGGGGTTGCAAACCAGACCAAGGACAGAACTGACATGGTCAGACATGCTGCAGCCATGTCAGACTACAAACCAGATATAACTGGCATCCCACAAGGCTTGGTCCTGGGACCTCCCTCATTTGATATATATGTCCCATAGGTACAGGCCAACATGGAAGGACTGTGTCTGAACATGTTTGCAGAGGACTAAAAACTGCCCACCATATCTGACCCTCCAGCTGACACAAGCATCCCACAAAAGGGACACATAGAAACAGACAACTGGTGCCATAGTCATGCCAGCAAGCTAATTGCAGAAAAGTGTATAGTCAACCCCCGTGGATATACAGTAAGTGCCCACCAATTACCACATAGGTGTTAACCCATTACATACTTAACATGTAATGAGAGACCTGGGGACACAAGGTGATAGATATCCTGCATTGGACAAACATGTGGCTGTAGTGTTTACAGAAACATACCATATACCCACCTAATCATAAAGGTTGTCAGATCTAGATAAGGGAAGGTCATTGTGGCTCTGCAGTCATCCTTCATCAGTGTTACAATTGACTACAATAGCCCCTGTGGGATGTACCTCAGCAGACACCTCCATCAACTGTAAAGTCCCCAACAGTACCTCACCAGGAGTATCAAAGAGCTTGCACAGATGCCATGTGTTGCCTGATTAAACAAACTGCAGCTACACACACTGCCATACTGCCCACCCAGAGGCAAGCTGTGCCTCATGTATAAAGCCATGTCCAAGCTGGAATCAATAAACATGCTTCACCTTGTACAATCTGAATGGCAGTGAGCTATGCACATGAGAGACCTGAACCCCAGCACTGACATACATAGGGTAAGCTGTACTGCATGATCCATAACACAGAAGCCACCCCCACTCATGAGTAAACTCCCAGTACAGGCTATCCATAGAGTCACTCTTCGATTCTCCTCAATAGGAATCTTGATGAGTGGATGGGAGATGGTAGGTTTACCCTGGGTATCACTGTTATGTCACAGGTAGACAGAGGCACGGTATACTAACCATGACATATGTCATGGCAAACTCCACTTACAATGTGTGTCGAAGGACAAACACACTCTCCGACTAGCATTAGAAATGGCCTAGGGCACATCGCTAGTGTTTGCAAATGTACACCTATGTTGTGGAATACACTACCAATGTTGGACAAGCCTGGTTTAAGTAGTTCATATTTGAACATAATGCAACATGGTCAGATGTGCACAACTGGCCCCTAACCAGGCTGTTGTGCTCACTATGGAAATGTAAAGCAGTGATAGGACTAAAGCCCAGGATACTGTCCACCACAGTCAAAGTACTGAACCAGTACACTATACGGTACTACAGTGTTAGGTCAGTAAGAAAGGATGTTGACAACTGTATGCAAAGTATCCCATGCAAACCCGGCAGGCACAGTATATTCCCTGTTGTGTTCACACACAAAGCAGTCGGACAGTAACTACACAACATGACACACAACACACAACCATAAACAGGAGATATTTGTTGAAGTTCACACTCATCCACAAATGTGGTGGGCTGCAGAGTTCAACACATGGAAAGCTCACACTGGGCATGCTCACACACTTTGATAAATGAGACATATGTCAGACAACATGCCATGGGAAGGCTGAACTGGGCATGCTCACACACTTAGGCCAAATCTCAGTTTAGCAGTTGGCCACACATATCTGGTATTTGTACATGTTATTCCAGGAACCAACCACATTACAGCAATCTGCCCAGTGCACACAGTTAAATGACTACAGAGACATACGTGATATAGTGGATCCCTCCCATATGCAAACATTTTCCACAGATACACAAGTTGTTCATACAAACAGGGAATGCTATGGCAATAAAGACCTGCAAACAGTCTATCAGCAACAAATAATGTGCATTTGACAATTAAACATATGGGTGTAGAGGTCAACACTAGGCTGTTTGCCCTAGGGAATGACAGCCTAGCCAGAGTGTGCTTGGTGTCTGCCTCCCCAGTACAGTAGGCTACTGTGCCACTGTAAAGTAGGTCACATAAGGCACCGTGTGAGGCTAGTGTGCTGTGCCTCTGTCAAGCAGGGACACAGTGGAGATCCCAGGGTTTGAATTTGCTAAGCCACAGCCATGTTGTTGGTGTGTGCTGGAAGAGGGTTGCTGAGGACCTCTAACAGTAAGTGGGCATCAATAACAGACTGGGGGGAGCCTTATCTGCATTGTCTGGACAATTTCACTGTCAACACTGTGTCCTGATGATTATGAGGGATTGAAGTGTCGTGCCGGTACTGTTCAGAGATGTCCTCCCTCTGTGGGCTACTGCTCTGCAATGTATTAGCTCACTCTGTTGGACAGCTCATATATGGCTGGTGTACATCTGACAGGTGTCCTGTTGTGGAGCAGTCATGGGTATATTTGGGATAGCATGATCAATGCAAACCTTCCACATGCTCATAGAATGCAATTGTCAAGGATTATGCAGAGTGGCCTGTATAATCCCCCAGCATGGGTCCTTTGAAGTCTTCCATCCCAGTCTTCACAAGTGTAAAGTCTGCTTTTGATAAATACAGTTTGTGTGCAGTGACAACCTTGCCTGGGGGTGGGGATGGGATATGGATGGCCAGGGAAAGGTGGGTATGGTCAGATATCAACAATGGTGGTCTACCTCTGGTGTGGAACAGTGAATACCCATGTTGTAGATGGTCAGGTGAAATATGTATTCCCCCTTGTGGCTGTGGTGAGTGGTTCTGCCATAGCACATGGACTCACAAATTGTAGTGGCTGTAGGGTAATGTTGTAGAGGCCTGAGTAGTTCCCACACACAATATGCCTGTACCTGACATTAACAACTGGAATGGTGTATGTGAACACCTGCATATCTTGGCATTGTGCCCAGGGAAGCAAAGTGTGTGTCCTGGATGTGGGAGGGGTGGTCAGGAATGGTTGTGTTGTGTGTTACAGGTCCTATGGTCACGAAGCATGGTATAAAACATAACCTGCCAGTGCCATGTGCATATCTGACCCTGACGTAGGTGGCTGCAAATGCATATATATACTATCCCCCACCTGACAGGTAGTACTAGATGTACATACCTCTGTAGAAATAATGATGTCAGCACCCTATAAATACTGCAGGTGCAGATCAGATGCCCAGTAATCTGGATAGTGTGCTCTGCTAATGTGTCCATCTCGAGTGACATAACATAGTTAGGTAGAGGTTTGAATCCTCCACATGCTCAGTGGGTATGGGTATGTGTGAGTGGGGTTGGTGTGTGTGTAAGTCTGTGTGAGGGAAATGTCCCTTTTGGCAACTGGGAAAACACACTACAGGATGCACATTCCCCTTTCTAAATACTGATGATGTCAGCACCCTATAAGTACAGCAGGAGAAGGGAAACTTCCCAGTAATGCGAATAGCGCGCTCCGCTAATGCGTCCGACTTGAGTGTCATAACATAGTTAGGTAGGGGTTTGAATCCTGCAAATGCTCAGTATGTGTGGAGGGGGTCAGTGTGTGTGCAAGTCTATATGAAAAAAATGTCCCTTTTGGCAACTAGGAGAACACACTACAGAATGCACATTCCCCTTTCTAAACACTGATGATGTCAGCACCCTATAAGTACAGCAGGAGAAAAAATACCTCCCAGTCATGCGAATAGCGCGCTCTGCTAATGCATCCATCTTGAATGTCATAACATAGTTAGATAGGGGTTTGAATCCTGTAAGTGAGTTTGGATGAGGGGGGTTAGTATGTATGCAATTCTGTGTGAAGGAAATGTCCCTTTTGGCAACTAGGAGAACACACTACAGGATGCACATTCCCCTTTTTAAACATTGATGATGTCAGCACCCTATAAGTACAGCAGGAGAAGGAAAACCTCCCAGAAATGCGAATAGCGTGCTCCGCTAATGCGTCCATTTTGAGTGTCATAACATAGTTAGGTAGGGGTTTGAATCCTGCAAGTGTGTGTGTTTGGATGAGTGGGGTTAGTGTGTGTGCAATTCTGTGTGAGGGAAATGTCCCTTTTGGCAACTAGGAGAACACACTACAGGATGCACATTCCCCTTTCTAAACACTGATGATGTCAGCACCCTATAAGTACAGCAGGAGAAGGGAAACCTCCCATTAATGCAAATAGCACGCTCTGCTAATGCGTCTGTCTTGAGTGTCATAACGTAGTTAGGTAGGGGTTTGAATCCTGCAAATGGCAAGTGTGTGTGTGTTTGGATGAGTGGAGTTAGTGTGTATGCAATTCTGTGTGAGGGAAATGTCCCTTTTGGCAACTAGGAGAACACACTACAGGATGCACATTCCCCTTTCCAAACACTGATGATATCAGCACCCTATAAGTACAGCAGGAGAAGGTATGTGGCATGGACAATGACTGAGTCATATGTGTCCATGCCTCTGACTGACCTGTATGCTTGTGTTATGTGGTGGACCATTTGCCCCACGGGCATATCACTGTGACCTTCACCTTGTCCAGCCTGGTGAGCGTGACCTCACTGTACCGGACAATAAAGGTACCTAACACAACTGTGGCAGGTGTGTTGTCTAGCCGTACAGGCTGTGACTGTTTGGCTATTCTTAGGCTCCACGAATGGCCCAGTGTGTTCACGTGCTTGTATTGCTGTCAGTGTAGGTCTACATCAGACTGGTATTTAGTCACTGTAGTATTTCATGCCACCTGACAGGTTATGCCAGTACTGGGTTCAGAGTGCTTAGTCCTCAGTTTGGCTATGTGGTTCCATCTCATACATGTGTTGTACGTCCATGTATAGGGGAGAGGGTTGTTTGTGTACATGTGGCAGCTGTGACATTGCCACATGACCCACATATTCCACAACTGTACCATAGAGGAGATTGACAACTGACCTTTGCACATGCTACCATAGTATTGAGATTGCCATGGTGATTAACAGCACATAGGGCCAATGGGGAACAAGGTACATAGGGTCATAGATTCATAGGTTCATACTAGGCTATCTGCCCTAGGGCATTTATAAACCTAGCCAGAATGTGTTTGTCTGTCGCCATCCATTGTAAATATATCTTGCCATGCCCTTTTTCGAGGTTAGTATACTGTGCCTCTGTCTAACAGTGACACAGAAGTGATACCCAGGATAAACCTACAATGTCCCATCCACTCATCAAGATTCCTCTTGAAGAGAGTCAATGAGGGACTCTGCCTAACCTGGACTGGGATTTTATTCCAGAGTGAAGTGAGCCTCTGGGTTATGAATCTGTCCCTCCAGCATGTCCTATTTATTTCAGTGCTGAGGTTCAAGTCTCTCAAGCATGTAGCTTGATGGGATTTGGATATTCTCAGGTGCAGCATGCCCATTAATTTCAGGTTTGACATGGCTTTATACATCAGACACAGATCGCCTCTGAACAGGCGGTATGCCACTGAGTAGAGCTGGGGTTTCTTTAACCGGTCAGCATATGGCATCTGTTTGAGCCCTTTAATCCTCTTGGTGAGGTACTTTTGGGGTTTTTCCAGTTGCTGCAGGTTTCTGGTAAGTTACATCCCAACAGGGGCATTGTACTCAATTATGGGCCTGATGAGGGATGAGTAAAGAGGCGCGATGTCCTCCCCTGATCTAGATGTGAATCCCTTCATGATGGGGTGGGCCATATAAAATGTCTTTCTAACCACTTTGGCCACGTGGTTGTCAAATGAGAGATTGCTATCAACTTGGGCCCCCAGGTCCCTAATTACTTCTTCTGTACTTAATCGATTACCACCTATGTGGTACTTTGTGGGCACTTTGTTTTTGCCAAAGGGGATAACTATACACTTTCTTGCATTCAGCGTGAGGCCATGGCTCTGGCACAAGTTGTCTGTTTCTATGAGGCCCTTTTGGAGGATGCTTGTGTCGGCTGGAGAGTCGATTATGGTGGCCAGTTTGCAGTCATCTGCATATCTGGTCAGCCACAGTCCTTCCGTGTTGGCCTGTACCTCCGATAAATATATACCAAACAAGAGAGGTCCCAGGACTGAGCCTTGTGGGACACCACTTGTAACTGGTTTGGAGTCTGGCATGGCTCCAGCAATTCTAACCATGTGGGTTCTGTCCTTGAGCCAGTGTGCAATCCATCTAGTGATATAGGGGCTTATATTTAAGCTGGTGAGCTTCTCTAGACTGCCCGAGTGGGGTATTGTATCGAAGGATTTTGCGAGGTCCAGGTAGGCTGTGTGGACCACCTTCCCCGTCAATGGCCTTGGTGACTGTTTCAAAGAAATCAACCAGGTTTGAGAGGCAGGATCTGCCCTTAACAAAGCCAAACTGGGTATGATCCAGTGTCTGTAGGTCCCCAATATCTTTATTTATGAGGTCCATAATGATCCTTTCCATAGCTCTGCAGACCGAGCTAGTGTGGCTTATGGGGCGATAGTGTCCAGGATCCGTTGAGGCACCACCTTTCTGTAGAGGGACCACTGTTGCTGTACGCCATTCTTTGGCCACATATCCTGTAGTAAGGCTTGGATTGAACAGTAGTTTTATGTTTGGTTGTAGCTCTTCTTGGAGTTCATGTAGGACACAGCCCGGGACACTGTCTGGTCCCATTGATGCAGTGTGTATTGCTTTGGAGAGGGCGGCTCTTACCTGAGCATCTGAGATTTCAGGGGGGGCTGCACTCTGCTGGGATACATATTTGCCCTTTCGGTGTGGAGCGGGGGGAGAAGTTTGCGCTGAACCTGTCAGCTAGAATGTTGGCAATGTCTGTGGGTTTGGTGTTTCTATTGACATTTTGGACTACCTCTGAGCATATCTGGGAATCCCCACCCAGGTTCCTAACATAACTAATGAAAGCCTTGTGATTATCCTTAGTGTCCTGTGAAATTTCTCTCGAAGCTGGCCTTAGACAATCCTATGAGTGCCTGTAGTTATTTGCTAATACTGATCAGTGATGCCTTCCCTTTTTGGGATTTTGCTGTATCATTTAGTAGCTTCCTCCTTCTATTGTGTAGTTTGTTTATGGCTGGGGTCCACCAGACAGGATGTCTGCCTTTTTAGGATTGGGTCCTGGTTTTATTCAGGATCACATGATCCATGCATTCCTGAAGGTGTCCATAGAATGCGTTTATAGAGGAATCTGCGGTCTGGTCTGTAGTTTCCACAGGCCCGGGGGCTTTAAAGGTTTCCACCTCAGTTTTGAGGAGTGTGAATTTGCTTTAGAGAAGTTGTTCACTGTGGTGTTCTGGGCAGGGGGTGGGGTCGGGATGTGAATATCCAGTGAGATTAGTTTATGGTCTGATCTTACCAGTGAGGGATGTACTTCTGGTCTGGAGCATAGAGTCCCCATGTTGGTGATGATCAGGTCCAGTATGTTTCCCCTTCTTGTGGGAGTGGTAACAAGTTGTTCCATAGCATTTGAGCTCATATATTTTAGGAATCTTTGGCCTAGGGTGTTGGAGCTAGAGTCATGCTCCCAGTCTATGTTTGGGTAGTTGACGTCGCCCAATATAATGGTGTTTGGAGAGACCTTCATATTTTCCACTGTTCTCAGGAAGGCCGAGTGCAGTTCTTGGGTTTGGGAGGGTGGTCTGTAGCAGGCTATAACCTGGAAGGCAGTTTCACCCATTGTTAGTTGCACATGCATAGTCTCTGATGCTTGGTGCTTTGCCACCAACCTGGAGGTGTGGGTATCTTTGATGAATATCAATCCTCCCCCTCCTTTTGTGGTTCGTTCCAAGTTTTGGGGCTGAAAAACATGGTATGAGGTATAACCTGGTAGTGCTGGGGTGCTCTCAGTAGCCCTGAACCAGGCATCTGTTACTGCACAGATATCGATGTTCTCCATGCTAAGGAGAGTTTCGAGTGCATGCATCTTGAGGTTTAACCTTCTGGCATTGGGTAGCATTACTCTTAGTTTCTAATCCCTTGTGATACCTATGAAGGTAGGTTTGTCATTTGAGCCTTGCCTAACAAAGTCACTATGGGGGTAGCAAGAGCCTTTGCCAATATCCGAAAGCCCAGGGGTTGACAGGTGCAATCCGTCCCTAGCGAAGCAGGTGGTTCAACAGAAGATGAATATGTGAGGGTGTAGTGCCTGTGATTAGTTAGCAGTAGCATATATGACTGCTCACATGGACAAATGCCAGGTAAGTCATATGCAATGTGTCACAGGCAACGTACATGTGAACAGGACAAACAGTGACATTCTGTCAAGTGAGACATGGACATACATATAGTAAGCTATGCAGATGTCACTAGGAGTCCACAGAAGCTCTGTAACTATGCATTGCAGGTGGGATCAGTATTCCAGGGTAATTGCAAGCAAACATGCATGCAAACAAAGCTACAGTAAGCAGGGCTGCATGTAGTCCATTGTACAACAAACAAGCTGTACCACTTCCAGTAGGTAACACTGCAAATATGCAGGCGCTATGCACATGTACATGGAAATACACAGGTCAGATGGCTAGGGTCCAGTCTCAGCGCACACAAGTGTACAGACCATGTACTGTCAGGATGTACATTAACTGGATGGAAACCCATGTGCTCATACCTGCAGTAATACACATGTCAAATAACAGACACTGAGCCTTCACTCAGTGGTTCCATACTTAGTAGGATGTATGCTACCTGGCCTGCCACCATAGTATACCTGACATGTATGGGGACTCTCCCTCCTGTGACAGTTAGTTTTGTGTGTTGGGGCTGTCTAGCATGGTATGAGATGTGAGCTTGCAGTGCTAGGGTGCTCCTGTGTGTCCTGTACCAGTCATGTAGTACTGCACACATATCAACATCCTCAAACATCCGCATTGCAGAGTCCAGTGTGGGCAACATGCCACTTGCAGTTTACATGTCCATCATTGCATTAATACTTTCATTACCTTATCCCCTGTGCTACCTATGTATGTAGCCTTCTGTTGACATCCTTACCACCAGTATGCCAACATGTGCAGATGATACACTATGGTACTTACCATGGGTGTAGACAACAGTACATGATAATCATACCCTTACTGCATCAGGCATGCTGTGATATACCCACAATTATTTCAGCACACAGTACTGTTAACAACATGATACTATTACTACACGTCTATGTAGTCACACTGTGCATCAGCAACATGTTAACCTGTACCTGCACTGATGTTACAGATTGCAGGAGGTGGCACAGTCTCATCATATGCACAGGGTGTGAACTTGGTATGCCTGAGTCAGCCACCGATACCACAGATTGACATGTATGTGTATGTGTGTTGGTGAGGGACAGCAGTACAAGGTGGGGCAATGTTGATGCAGTGTGTGCATGTATGCGGTAGCCCTAGGTGTTGTCAATTCGCATGTGTGTATGGATGCACACAGTTCCACCTCATGGCTGCCATATACTGGTGTTTGTGGACAGCCACAGACTGTACCTGCCAGGTCATACAGATCAGTGTCTCTGGCCACGGACATGGTACCTGTGCCTTGCAGGGGTGCTACGGACCATATCTGGTACCAACCCAGACTGGGTACTGTCATCAAAAGCAGGTGTTCATTGACTGGACACAGATCCCTGTCGGGCCTGGCCAGAGCCACGTGCATGTGGTCTCCTGGGGCGGTCTGATGACAGCACAGACCCAGCATTGCTGGGGCTGCTGCTGGCACTATGGGGGTGGCCGCGGCCCTGTTGTCATCTGTGACAACTGCCAGCTGCTGCTGTTGCTGGCATATGCCCACGTCGACGCCTCAACTGTCCACCATCGCCCTGGCTCATGGACATGTAGTTGTGGAACTGGTCTAATATGGCCCCACAATGTCTGTCTATGACATCGGTGAAATTACGGATGGCAGCCACAATGTCATGCATACTGTCAGTCATGGCTGTGTGACATGCTGTCAGCTCCCATAGACCCTGTCTGGTGTACCATTCCATATGTGACTGTGCCTGCATGACAGCCCGAAACATAGCTGAGGTTGTAAGACCTCTGTGGGCACGTCTGACAGGGTCAGTACGCCCACGGATGCTCCCACGAGAACCCCTGGACATCTGTCTGTGTGGTACCATCTCAGGGCCATGCCCATGGCTGCTGTGTGGGGAGGCATGTGCCACAGATACCACATTACCCTGGTCAATGCCCACTGTATGCTGTCCATCACCTAGGGACATTGGTGACAAAGGGTGCATTGGCAGGATAACTGTGCGCATTGATGGGGTTGACAGCTGTGTACTGTCAATCGGCTGACCAATGATGGACCCTGGCATACCTTCCTGTGCCATTACACAGATGTCATCATTATCAGTACCCATGGCACCTGATTCAGGTTCCCTGCTGCATGACACCAGAGCAGCACCAGAACCTGTGGGAGGGAAACAGGAAACACAGTTTACAATGTCTACACAATATTACCAGTGATGCACACATCCACACATGCACAGGTCCAGACATGCACACATGCACACATGCACACATGTGCACACATGCACACATGCACACATGCACACATGCACACATGCACAGGTGCACACATGCACACATGCACACATGCACAGGTGCACGTGCACACATGCAGCCGTGCACACATGCACACATGCACACATGCACACATGCACACATGTGCACATGCACACATGCATGCATGCACACATGTGCACGTGCACACATGCACACATGCACACATGCACAGGTGCACACATGCACACGTACACATGCACACAGTTGCACACAATTGTACACTACTCAGTATGCGTGATATCAACACACAGACACAGACACACCTGCATGCATACAAAGAGCACTACTAAGTGAGCCTAATATTACTATTACTATCAAGACTATTACAGGTATTGTTAATACACAGTCACCAGCATGGATAGGCTGCATTGCTGTTACACCGGAGGGACCTGCAGAAGTGAGGGAACTAATGTCAGTGGGCACAACTGTGCCATTGTTACTGAGTATGATACAGGTCAGTAGTACAACAGTCGCCTTTCACAGGTCAGCTGCTAATATTGAGGATATCACACTTGCACATTAAATACTATGATGACAGCTACAAACCAAGGACACACCTCACACATGCATTAACTACCAGTGTACACAACAGTCAACTATACATATGGCATATTACCTGCATGCTCATAGTCTTGCTGCTGCGTGGCTCCAGCCTCCATCATAATGCATGTCTGCTGCTGTTGTTGTTGCTGGCGGACTGGAGCCACTACACTCATGAGTAGTCCCTCCAGTCTGGTGAGTGGGGGATGTGTAGCCACCCCACCACCTGTGGCGACCTGTTGCCTGTGGATATCCAACGCACACTGACGGACATTTCTGATTAAATCACTGCAGTGATGTCGTACCTGCTCATATGTCCTATTATGCGTGCCTATGTCATTTACCCGATGGACCAGGTCTTGCCACAGTGCAGCCCTCTCCTGCTGATTCTGGCTGGTGCGGGTAAAGAGTATTGCATAATCCCGCACCAGGCTCTGGTGTATGTCCTCAACCTCAGCTGCGGAGTAAGCTGGTTTTCGCGGGTGAGCCATGTACCTGAAAAATAAAATAACCTGATATCAGCAATATATGTCAGCAGAATTTGGCACACATACTACACATGCTACTCGACTGTTATGATACAACATATCTCACATATATAGCATCTGTCTGTCTATTGGTGGATACACATGTAAATGGCCAGGTATCAGTGCCCAGCCAGCAACTGTGCAACAGTACCTGGCACACTCCATACGACATACTACCAAACCCCAGCAGTCAGAACACTGATTCAGGTCCAGAGCACCTCCTCACTCTGGGGGGTTTGTATCTAGGTACTGTATGGCCTACATCATCAACTACTGTGAGCTGACCACAAACTAATTGACCTGGATATACATATCCCACCTCCACCACCAGCACAAACGACTATAGTGAATAACATTGCAGATGCAAACTTTACACTTTGTAACAGTGACATGGTATCCTTTCAGCCCACTGGGCCAGTGGAAGACACAACCCACAATGCTGACCCCTACACAAATGCTTTCACGGACATCTCCGAGAATGCATGGATCATGCAATCCCATATATGACCAAGACACTCTCCACAAAGGGACAGCATCCTGTCTGGTGGACCCCAGCCATAGACAGATTGTATTACAAAAGATGGAAGCTACTGCAAGACAGAGCATAAGTCCATAAAGGGAAGGCATGTCTGAGCAGAACTAGTAAGGATCTATTTTCCCTCATACAAACATCCATGGGCAACTTTGAGAGGGAAATCAAGAGGGACACTACAGATAACCAGAAGGCCTTCTTCAGTTATGTTAGCAACCTGGTCAGAATCCCTCCTCTATGCTCATAGTTAGTACACAACAACAAATAATTCACTGAAAACACAGATATTGACAACATTGTGGCAAACAGGTTCAGTGCAGGTGTCACCCCTCCCTCTCCCCCAAAATATGACATAGTTATCCCAGCTGACTGTAACCTCCCTGTCATCACAGATGTCCAGGTGAGAGCCGCCCTCAGGAAAGCAGAATACACAACATGAGTGGGACCTGATGGTATCCCCGGTTGCATGCTACATGAACTCTGACAGGAGCTAAACACACATATAGAAGTGCTATGTAACACTAGCCTGACTACAGGATATGTACCTGTACACTGGTGCACAGCAGCAGTGGTTCCACTCCATGAAGGAGGCATCTCAACATACCAATACAATACAACACAATACAATACATTACAATACAATACTATACAATATGCTATTGCCCCTGGGACTACAGCAGCATACTGTTCTGCTACCCTGACCATTGTGACACATGTGGTGTGATGGTACCTGCTGCTGTTACACAGTTACACAGGGTGACTCATATGGCATATTACCTATCTGACTAACATTCAGCAGGGGTATGTGTGACATGTACTCATGGGGAGTCTTGCTTCTTAACACTGTGTGGTTTATTGCAAGGTATGTCTTATCTGTGGGTAGGAACCTTTACCTCCACATGTGGTCTCTATTGCAGTGGCATGGACGACACACAGCAGTCATTTAGGTTGTGGATGGTGTGAGGTGTTACTATGGTTGTTGGACATCTGTCATGGGTGTGACTTACGTATGTAAATCCAGGAGTGGCAACCTCTATGTGGGTAGTATGTGTGTACTCTGTGGTGTTGTCAGTCACTGTGCATTGGTAATGTGTTTGAGTGCATTGTCACAGTGTTGTGCATGTCACTGTGTCCTTCTCCATATCTGTAGCTGTCATGTGAGGTACATACCATGGCAGCCATTATGTGGTGTGGAGGGGTACACTGACCTACATGTCCATAGCTGACACACCATGTCTGCTGACACACACCATGTGCAGGTATTCCAGGAATAGTGTGCCACTGTGAATATCATTGGGGGGACTATTGTACACATTTATGACCCTGTTCACCCCTGACACATGCAGTGGTGGGCAGCCAATCACATATCTGGTGGTTACTGGTGTAGGTGATTTGAAATGGGGTATGGTACTCCAGTTTTGACACTGGTGTTCACTCCATGCCTTTGTCACCAGGCACCTGTTGCAATACATCTGTACACATGCCTCACTCAGAATATATATACATCTATCTCTCTCTCTCTCTATATATATATATATATATATATAGATATATCTATATATCTATATATCTATATATATATATATATATATATATATATATATATATGTCTGTATACATATACACATATATATATTGATGTACATTTATTGCTATAGATATGGGGAGGGGGGTGTGACACAGAGGGGGTGAGAGTGACAGAGGGGATGGGACAGGGGGTGTTGAGGTCGTCATATACAGTCATAACTGTAGATAGTCAGATCAGTCTGTCTATGTATATGTATCTACATATATCTATATCTGTATGTGTGTATTATATATATATGTTTGTACATATTCTATCTATCTACATCTGTCTATGTATTCCTACATCTCTCTCTATGTATATATACATATATGCATATTTTATATATATATATATATATATATATATATATATATATATATACATACATACATACATATTTTGACATACATACGTATCCATATGATAGACAGGTATATCAACATGTTTGTCTACCATACTGTATACACACACTAACATACTGCTAAACATACATAACTGTGAAATCTACTTTGTACATTGCACTACAACCTACATTCAACCTACATTGATATGTGCACATAGATGCTCTCACATACAAATGTATGTACAGCCTTCACTGATAGTTGCTGTATGTCCCCTGTCCTTTGCACATCTTCATATACATATGGATACAGACCAATGACACATATGGAGGGTTCACAGTATGTAGACCTTTATAATATTACTTTACATTACCTGTGTTTGTCACAGCTGCTTGTGTTGCCATCTGGTTTTGTGTCCTGCTGCTCCACTTGCCAGTTGTCAGCTTTCAGGTGGCTGTTGCTGAACAGTTTTGTTTGTGTATGTTTAATTTCGTTTTCTGTCTCTGTCTCTCTCTCTCTCTCTCTCTCTCTGTCTGTCTCTCACTTCCTCCTCAGGGTGCAATGAAAGTATTGCATGTGTGGACTGGGAGTACAGCATACTTTTGTAGGTATCTGCATATGTCCATGTGATGGCCTCTGCACCAATTGTTAGCCAGCATTTGCTAATTGCATGCAGCCATTTGTGTACTGATTGCAGTTCTCACTGTGATTTCAGAACAGTGCTATAAAAAGGTATGTGAAATAGGCGTAGCCCTTTCAGATTTTAAGGGCAGGGACCATGCTGGTATGCTGTGGACAATGTTCTGTGAGTGTAAAGGTTGGTATCTCTCTCATATTTCCAGCTGTGTTGTAGATTAACATTCTTCCCTTCATTTCTCCAGTTTCCTGTACTAACTGTGTATGTACACTGACACCTACGACTACTACTACTGTTAATGTGTGTGTGTGTGCTTTCCTTGCACTTTTGCTTGCACTTTGTTGCTATGGCTTCAATATTTGCCCTTTACAGTCACTACTTGTATGCCTGCTGGGTGTCCTGACTGTAGTGTGCTGCTGTGGCTTTCCTATTTTCCATGTACGTTCACACCTTGGAATTCTTGCTATATCTGCTAGGGTGTTACAGCATTCAGTGTGGTCTGGCCATGGTGTGGGCCTTGACATCTATTAGGGTATTTGAGTATGCTGCTGAGCAGGCCCCAGAGACTCTCAGGTGCATCTGTTATCTGCCTCATGGAATGGTACATATCAGTGGGGTACATCCATTAAATTGTCTGGTATGCTGCAGTTGTGACTGTGGGATAGCATGAGCATATGTATTACAACACTTTTTCTGCCATGCAAGTGGTGCATACTTTCAGGACTCCATAGTTACCATTGCATGTGTTGTAACACCTTTCTGCCTACTGTTTGTACATTTCACATGGAGTCTGTGGGGCATCCCTGTAACTCATTCACTGTTGCTATGTCTAGGCTCTTAACTATTCAAATATGGTGGTGTCAGACCTCTCATGTGTACAAATATTTGCAGGTTGTCCACATTTCTGCCTCATATTTTGATCAATATCTCATGCACAGCTTTTTCTGGCAAATCACTCTGGGCTCAAGTCAGAATATAGTGACAAACATTCAAGTTTCAGACTTCATACCCTTCCAAACATCCCACAAAATGCAGAACCTGTTACTCTCTGAACTGTTTAAGTTTGTTGAAACATTATTTGTAATGTGTCCCTGGTTTTGGCCCTTTGCTCCACATATTTTATTACTTGGTCCGGATGTGTTCCTGTAAGAGGTTGTGGGGTATGGGCAGTGATTATCCTGCTGTGAGTATGTGTGTGGCTTGCAAGGTGCTACAGTGACATTATTACCTACTAGCTACCAACTAGCATAGATGTTTCTGTTCACACACTACTATTATGGAAATCCACTAGTTTTGACAGTAATTCTAAATGACATGCTTTGTGTACTACACATCCTATATTCCCTTTACATTCATTCCTACTATTACATGATATATTTATTTTAGCACAATGTTCTTGTATAACAGTCATGGCTTAGTGGTAAGTCACACAGACTACTATTTCCAAGGTCCTGGGTTCGGGACTGACAGTGGGCTTTTATTTTGCTTTTGAACTGACTACAGGACCTGTCAATCAGAGTGCCTAAGGCACTTTTAAGCAGTTGTAACCGGGTTAGCGCTGGTTTGCGTGGAGCTCACGCATGCGCACTGGCGTTTAGCTCCGAGCACACACGCGCACACCCGCTTACAACCGCTTAAACGTGCTTACTCTTGCTCACATCCGCGCTATTTTCTTTGAAAGAAATGAAAATGGGGAGACAGGAAAGTTGTGAAAAAGGGGTCACAAAGAGGGTAAGACAGTAGGGAAACAAGCTTGGGTTTTGCAGGAGGGATGTAGGTAAGGCCCATAGCTGCCCATTTCTTCATCAGCAACAGCTGTGCATATGTTTGTAATTTGGTGTGACATTTGATACCTTCCAACCCTGAGAGAGGTGTAAGGACAACAATAATACTTGTTGTACAGCCAATTGTAATTGATAGTTTCCATGTCCGGCAGACATATGTGCAGAATGGGCAGCTATGTATGAGGCGTAATTTTTTTGTGGGTACAGAGTGCCCTTTTTTTTTTTTCAGGTGAGAGTGGTATGTCAGGTGAAAGAAGTCGGTATAGCTGGGGAGGTAGGTTGGGTAGGTCAACAGACAAGACAAACAATACGTATACAGGGGCGGTGTATGACACATGTGGGGGGGTTACACAATTGACGGGGATGGAGGTTTGGATATCCAGAGCCCATGAGCCCACAGATGGCAACAGTGGAACTGATATCCCCACCCAT
Organism: Protopterus annectens; assembly: GCF_019279795.1. NCBI lineage: Eukaryota > Metazoa > Chordata > Ceratodontiformes > Protopteridae > Protopterus > Protopterus annectens. The sequence goes on from NC_056733.1 coordinate 496,359,116, forward strand.
GGGCAGTTGTCACTGTTCCTTCACTGCCCAGGATGGGGCTGTGCTGGGGGCTGTGTAGGCCGGGCAACAGGCATGCCCATAAGTTGTGCCACCTGTGCCTCAAGCTGGCGTAGGGGCCCAAGAACTGAGTCCTGGATCTCCCTACGCACCACAGTCTGGACGCTACGGAGGGTGAGTGGTAGTTCTCCTCCGGCCATGCTTGCAGAGGGGGGACAGGCCCCATCCCCTGCAGCGCTTCCACCCGCAGGTGGCACAGGGCCACCGGAGGAGGGTCCAGACTGGGCACTAGTGCCAGGTGCACTCGCCAGCTGAGGTGGGAGAGGTGGGTCCGCTGGAACCCCCCTTCCCTGTTGTCCTATGTTTTGCATTATGTCATGACAGTTTGGGTTAGTAACATACAATACCATTCGCAATTAGTTGTAACAGCATGCATTAGTATTCCCATTAACCAAACACCCAGATATTCACACCATTGAACAGCGAGCATAACACATGCATAATTTGAACAGCAATACACAGTCCAACAACATGCAGGGTTGATTGATGGCAACAGGCCATCAGGTTTGGATGTATGAACAGGGCAGATGCATCAACGGACATGCAAATATTTATGACCCAACAGGACAAATGTCCAGGGGTGTTAATTGTGATTGCACATACCAGTTTCACGTGGAATGGATTATATGTGGTTATAGGGTGGGGTGAAGAAAATATTATTAACACCTTCGAATACCAATACATATGCTGTACATTTCTAATAGCTACAGATATATACACACTACTGTTCTAACTACAGTTTCCTATATGATAACTACTTCAATTTGGTGATAGGACTGTTACTGCTACATCAATATACATTTTATTGTTATTCATACACATTCATATCTGGCTTTGTTCAGCTACATCATCCTGCTACATTTGCTTTATATAGCTATAGACAACTGTGGATGTTTGATATTTCAGACAATCATACTATCTGCATATTGCAGACTGAGAGCAACATATCCAGATTTTGGGATATACATTCCAGCTGCAGCAAAACTTTGGACACATTTCGCAATTTGGTTCTACTTGTCACATTCATTTCATTCTGTACTGACTGCAGTATACTTTATTCAGGGGTTCTTACTACTTTATTGGTGGATTCAAAATTCTTTCTCACACTCTCTCACTTGTTTTCATTTTACTATTCAGGATGGTACTTACTTCTAGGCTTTATTGACATGTTTTATCTGTAGTTATTACAATCCTTTCCAGCAGTCTCACTTCTGTCATGTTTCAGTATTTCAACAGGGATATATTTCACACATGTGATTTGCTCATCTTCTGCAGCTGTACTTTTCAGCCTGCTGCAGGTTGTGTACTATTATATTACAGGTGGGGCATCTTTATTTCAGACTTTATTTCAGACATTTTCATTTTTCTGTTTGGATTACAGACTGCAACACACTTTTCTAATCAAGCAATACTTGCAAACACTTTTACACTGTTACTTGCACATTTTATTACTTAGTGACTACACTGCACTCTTTTGCTAACTGTCATACTTTGATATTTCTTTACAGTTACTGGGAGTGGATTACTGACCTGCCTGGTGGCGCAACCACACCAGCCTATCTCCATAGGCTCTGCGGTTTGCAGAACGGACACCTGCAGCTGTAATATAAATGAAGTAATATTGGAATACATATCTACATAATATCAGCTAATTTAATTTCTTACATACATAATTAAATGTAACTTACTCATTAGTGGGGCGTTGGGCATTTGCCGGGCCTCCTGGATCCAAAGGTTCAATTGGTCCTGCTTGCGTCTCTTCAGGTCCGCATGGTGGTGACGGACCTGCTCACCAGTCCTTGGAATCCCTGTGGCACTGGTGAGATCATGAGCCAACCGGTCCCACGCCTCAGCCCTATATGCTCCCCACAGGACCTGGCCCTGCATGAGTTGGGCCTCATGATTGTGGACTAGGAGCCAGACCATGTATCTGGACTCCTCAACGCCCCACCTCTGTGCTCGAAAGCAACTACCCTCACCTACACCTGACATTCTGGCTGCAAGTCAGTTCTACAATCATTTATGCTGTGTATTCCCGCCTATGGGGCTTATATATGCCGTTTTTCCCGCACTTATCTGTGATTGGCCATTTTGGAATTGTATCCACTTCACAAAACCTGCTTTGTCATGCGCTACTTTCTATTCATTCCTATATATTTGCTATTACTGCATTTCTGAGTACAGCTGTCATGCCTTAGTGGTTCAGTACCTTGACTATGGTGCACGGTATCCTGGATTCGAACCTGGCCACTACTTTTTATATTTTATGACTGTCTAGACAGGCTAGGGGGTGTGTTTGTGTAAAGGCAGTTTTGTTACAGCTTGCTCAACGTTGCCCGCCGGTTAGCTTGTTAGCGCGGTGCACAGCTCCGCGCAAACGGGGTACGCTGGTTCATGCCTCATTTGGCTGTCTGCACGCATATTACGCTCAGCTCAGCTAGGGTCACACAGTTTCAGCGTGTGAAACCACTGCTCAGCTACGGGCACTCATTTTGCACCTGTTAAACCACTGCTCAGCTACGGGCACTCATTTTACACCTGTTAAACCACTGCTCAGCTATGGGCTCTCATTTTCCACCTGTTAAACCACTGCTCAGCTACGGGCAGATGCACTCACCTTGTTAAACTCTAGCTCAGCTATAGGCACATCTGGCATTTTCTATTGTTTTGTTACCTCACATTTCTTCAAAATAAATGGACTATTTCATTACATTTTACATAAATTGTGATTATATATGTGTACATATTTGTCAGGGACTTGTTTCGTGCTTATTTTACTAAAAAAAAAATTGATGTTGTGGGGGCTCGAACCATGGATGCCTGCTCTTCAGCCGACGTCTCTACCGCTATGCTTCTTGGCTTACTTTGCATATTTATTTCTTATATGCTTTCCCACTGACTGCTAACTGTGGCTGCGCTACGGGCACGCCCACGCAAACGAGCGCACTCACGGGCAAACATCTTTACAATTTAAAAAAAATTATAAGATGTTCATTTGTATATTTTATGCTCATAGTCTGTGGGGGCATGTGTTGTGTTGTGTTTATTCACACTTCCATGGACTCTGTCATGGGTGTTTACTTTGGGCACTTTTAATCTTCTGGGGCGTGTCCGCTTGCAGGGCTCGGCCTACGGACATGCCCCCTACTGTCTTACATGGACTGTGTTAGCCTTAGGTGTGATTCAGCATGCTCTCATGAATATGCAGAGCATGCTGGCATCACTCCGTTTAACTGCAGCCTCCATGTAAGAGTTATAACTCTTACACGGAGGCTTCGTGAATCCTGCCCATTGTGTATCACAATTGGACTTATTGATACTGTTTACTTTAGACATACTGTAATATGCAGGTTTATATTTAGAATTAGCTTTTAATTCGTATGTATTGAATTGTTAAAAGGATTTTATTATGTTGACTTTTTGTGATACATTGTTAAAATATTGTTTAAACATTGCCCATATGTTTAAATGGAATATTGTGTTGATTGGCTTATCTTGTCATATGATGACTAGTGCAGGTTATTTTAAAACTGTTACCTTGTTTCAGTTTTTTATTTCTGAGGAAGTTACCCTATGTGGGGTGACGAAAAGCGTTTTAAGTTGCAAAATAAGAGGCAGGCAACTAGAAAGACAGAGGTATTTAAGAAGACAACAGTGCAGGTGGGTGGGTGGGAAAAATTCTGCCTGACTCACAAGAGACAGAGCTGTGGTCTCTTTTGAAGTTTTAATATGCAGTTAAAAGCAGAATACAAGTAAAACACAAGGTAAAGAAAACAAATCACAGTATTCAAAATATAAAAAAGCAATAAAGTAATACAAAATACAACAAATAAAAAGCAAACTAACCTTTCTGTCACAGCAAAGTGCAGCAGAGCCTGGTGAGCTTTTCTAGTAAAGCTCTGAAATGTTTTATTTTACCCATTTAATAGAAGCTTTAGTTCCTAGCTCCACCCCCTCAGTTCACAAATGATTAACCTTAAGTGACCTCTTCTATCTTATGTATGAGTCCTTAATTGTTCAGTTCTAATTTCTGCCTAACTCAGAAGAGACATATATAGAAACACATATATGCATCATCATATATATCTGCACATATATAGATATATACCTATATGCACGTGTCTACATATATACAAATACACACATATATGTATGTAAATACATGTCCCCTATATTATCACCACAGTGCTGCATGCTATGTGCGAGGGAACAGCACACATAGCAATACACACAGATATATACAGCTGTCAGTGTTTGCAACATGGATGGGTATGTCACATGTGAGCCCCTTGTTAGGACCACATTTCCCTTGTCTGTGAAGTAGGGAATGGGAATATGGGGAAGTATGGCAGGGATAGTTGTGGAGGTGGTCCGGGTTGGAAGATATAGAGGACAGACTACAGGGGTGGTATGTGACACATGTGGTGGGTAAACACCCTGAATGGTGTGTGTGGTCTGTGATGTGGAAGCCCCATGGGCCCCAATATGGACACAATGGGAACAAGCCTCCCACTCACTGCTACTCACAATAGCAGTCTATGTCCCGAATGTGCCTGGCCTGGAGGCTGAGCAGGAGGAGTATGTGAACCCTGTGAATGTGCACTGGGTGCCTCAAAGTGATGTAGCACATCCCACATGTGTCTGTGGAGCCCACTATGTAACAGACCCTGGACCTAACCTTGGGGGACAAGATCATGTCTGTGTGTGCCCCTGGGGGGACAATATCCCCTGAGTTGGTTCCACCTGAAGGTAGTGCTGGACCAATACATGAGGAGGCCCCAGGGTGGGTCCCACATGTGATGTGGCCTGGTAACATGGGCAGATGAGTTTGGAGAGGTAGTTCTGCTGGCAAATATTCCCTAAACATGCTATTGTGTCACTGTTATAGAACATATGTGGGTAGTAATAATCTACACAATCCCAGAACATGCCCAACAGCATGCATAGATATCCCCAATAACACAGACTGTCAGATGTACAGTGATCACATAGCAAGCATACCACAGACATATATGGAACCATAGTGGCCCTGACAATGGCATGCAGGTGAATAGTCTATAACAGGCCAGCAATGATAGCGTCCACACAGCGAACATGGCTGCAAACACATAGCACAAAGTGTGGTACCATACAATATCTGTCCCACTGGTAGGTAAGCTGTAGCCATACCTACTGAGTTATGTGTACAGTTTGTTGTCACTGATATGGTGGGGGGGTGACAGAGATGTGTATTAAGAACTGTGGTAACCTTGCTGTATGAGTTGCTTAGACCTGTTTCCATCTTTATGTTTTTCAGGCAAGATGTCACATGGATGGCTCCCATCTTATTTAGCTGCTGAAAATGAAAAATTGCTATCCCATCACCCTGTGGAATGACCTAGTCCACAGGGTCAATGTCGGACTGCACAATCACAGTTATGAGCAGATACGGCATCATTGTTCTGACCTGCTTCGCAATGCCCATCGGCGTGCTGCTGCAGTCCAGGGGATCACCTTGCAATGGGGGGGCATGCCATCCATCCCACCATGACACGTGTTGAGGAGCTCCTCGCCAGCCTCATGGCACCTGCCTGTCCGCACAGCCAACAACTGCCAGACACCATGGTGGAGGTGGATGCTAACCACACACTGGCTGAAGAGCGTACAGATAAGCCACAGGGCACCTCAGTACACTACTGTTGCATATGCATCTGCATCTGTACAGGTAGATCATGCATATCTGACATGTCATATATATAGTTTGTTGCTGCATAGTAGTAATAAACAGGCATGCATACATGGTAGTATTGTGGACATGTACTGTTGATGCACTGTAATGCTGCACCCACCCTGTAGCAATGCCACAGGTGGGCCACTAACTTCACATTTCTCACCCTCTTATGTAGATCCTCCAGTATACCACCAAGTCAGCAGGCTGTAGCTGGTATGGTTTATGTTGATGCTTGCCAATACAACGGGCATGTAATGGCTATGGTATATTCCATGCAAACATCTAACACACCTACCCAGAATGCCTGCTGTACATGCGCACGTATTGTTGCTGTTAAATGGATGGCATCGCAGTGGTAACCATGATAGGGTATTGGAAGGGTATGTCAGACACCTGCAAGATAACTAATATCTTGTCATTGTGGAGTATGTCCACAGGGAGTAACATAATGGTGGGAGACATGGCCTACAGTAGGGACATGTGTGAAACATCACCTGTATACAGTGCAACAACAGTGCATATACCAGTAGTACAATGGCAACTGTTACAGATTTACACTATGGCATAACATATTACTGTGGTCCACATTATTAGCTGGGACTAGGCTGTAACACATTGTGTTCAGTGTATGGGACACTGCAAATCGACACACGTGTAGGCCTTACATGTCAAGCATCTGCAAACAGGCTGAGGGTGGGGAGGGGGTGTCAGCATGACACACCAGTGCACTGCAGCAGGGATCCTAAGGATGCTAAGAATGGCTGTATCTGCATACAGTCAGGGTCAGGAACTGTGGTAGATGTAACCCTACCCCCACAGCAATAGTGACAGCATTGTGTGAACACCAAGGGATGTGCACATGAGTTCACCTTGCAATCATGCAAATCCAGGGGACATGTGTAGGGCAGACTGAGCATATACTGGCAAATGCAGATGGCCCATGCTAGTATACCCCTGCCAGGAATAGTGACTGCTCTAGTACACCTAACAATAGGTGCAACAAACTGTCATGATAAGGGTGTGCACACATATGCACACACGGACTGTATGCATTGCGGTTAGTGTCCACACACTTAACACATTCCGTAGAGTAGACACTGCATGTGAATGTACAGGACATATACCACATATCGGGCTCATGTACTATTAATAAATGCGGTGATGTGGTCCCATGGCAGATCATGGAAGGGTGCGTCATAGTAATAAGGGTGTGTACACTCCACATAGCTATGGTATGCCCTGATGATTTTCAGTGTAATAGTACTGGATTGGTCATACATGGTCTGCTGATGCTGGGATCTGTAAACCAGACATCAGGCATTCACAAATGACATCTGTCCACATATCATCCCAGGTATGTGTTGCTGAAAAACATAGGGGCTATGAGCATTAAAGCTGACATAACTGACACAGTACTACACATTCAGCAATGGGTTGTACACCTGTGAGGTTTGGTGCACAGTACATGGCAGGGTGCAGAACAGGTGTACAGCAATACTGTGTACATGGGTGCAGCAGTATGCAGGGGATGGGGCATCACCTACTAACACAGCACATGCATCACACACATGTATACTGTTGCTAGCATGGATTAACTATAGCTGTACTGTATGCTGTTGTGTACCATATATTATGCATGTTGGCAGATGGCTAATAGGAGGACTGTGTGTACTATCATTGTGCAACCTCACCTGTATGTGTTTGTGTGTGTGTGTGTGTATATGTGTGTGTCTCGGTGGGTGGTTATTTTGTCTGTATGGTCACTCTGGTAAAGTGCAGGGAGGTTGATGCATGTAGGATGCGTGTGTGCATGTGTGTTTGTATGTGTCTGTGTCCATGTATGCACATATGTGATTGTGGGGTTGTTGATACAGCAGTACTTCCCTTTAGGATCATGCGGTACATGGACATGGACTGACACATGACACGCCAGGAATACTTGTCATGTATGTAATCACAGGACAGCTGATAGTATAATAAGGTCTGTAGCATGGAATATGCATTGGGAGGGAAGGTAGACACCAGGTATACCCTTAATATCACATTCAGCAGAGAGGTGACTGACAACCCACATATGCAGCACTGCAGATGCATTGTGGAATTACTAGACAACACCAGGGAGTGTATCCATATATTACAGTTGTCACATGATAGGTTGATTGAGCAGCATATCTGGCATGTACTGAGCAATACTTACACATGACACACCAGTGATTGATATTGTGGAGTGAACATAGTAGCCCCTCACATATAGGGGCCATGCTCATGATGTCCAGACATACACAGAGTCAACACTGAATGACAGCAGTGAGGCCATGTAAAACCACTCCACTCAGGTCAGGGAAGTAATGGAGTGACAGGTCAGGTGTTGTGATCACTTGTCTAGGCATTTAGAGGAAGGATACGTTAATGAATGGTATTAATGAGTGTATGTTACCAAGTGTGATGCAGGATGGAGAACGTGTGGGAATAAACATGGGACTGTCTGTAAAGTTACGGACAGGTAGGTATTAAGGTGGTGTGCGTGTGTGTGCGTGTGTGTGTGTGTGTGTGTGTGTGTGTGTGTGTGTGTGTGTACTGTTATGCAACGCTGTACAGGTCTTAAAGTGTGATTATTGCTTTCCCCCACAGGTGGCGAAGTGGGTCAGGGTCTCTCCTACATGCAATCTGATGTAAGTGTCCATACAGACACCTAAGATGTTGATAGTGGCACAGGTGGGGTTGTCAGGGGCCGAAACAGCACCATCATTTCACATCCCCCTTTAGCCACCCCAACCTCGCACACAGTTTCAGTGCCTATACATACCCCATCACCAGTGGCCATAGTGGAGGGACAGCTAGCATTTGGTGGCAGTGCGCAAGAGAATGTGGTAACCATGCCTACTGTGTATGGTCACTGCAGTCATAGCCAGATGTCTGGCAGGGCACCACATAGGCAAATGTCCCAGGGTGCTCATGGTAGGGCCGGTGGTCATCATGCCCCTGGCAGACGTGCCACAACTGATACCACCAGGCATATGTTTCAGACTGTCATGGCAGTGCAGGCATATGTGGAACATTACATCAGACAGGGCCTGAGGCTGCAGAGGGCTGCTCTCACCTCTGCAAGTGACAACTTCTGTGAACTGTCTGGTGCAATCCATGCTTATACCTAGCTCATGGATAGATGGCCTGGTAAGATAATGGCCCTCATCGACCGTGGTTTGTCCATGCTTGAACATGTGGTGGGAGTGTGGCAATGACCGCATGGACATAGTCCAGCAACACCAACAGCTGGCAGTCAACGTGGACATGCTAGGACACCAAGGGGCTCCTGTAATGGCAGTACCAGCCCCGGCACTGCGGGGGGGGGTGCTGTCCATACCACACCACAGCAGGCCAGGATCATGTGGTCCTGGCCAGTCCCAGGAAGGACATGGTACCAGCAGACATCTGTCATCATCAGGTGAGAGTAGCACATTAAGGCCTGTGCCTGGACATGCCCATGGTACCCCTGGCAACATCAGTCCACGTGTCCGTGTCCAGAAGCAATGAACTACACACCCTGCAGCTGTCCATAAACAACTGTGTAGGGAAGCCACATGGCAGAACTGTGTGCATGCATACCCACACACTATACAAACACTCATAGGGCAACCCCATACCTACACACACCACATCACCACACCCAGTTCACCTCATTACACTCCTCACCCACAGACATGGTGTCAAATGTATGGCCACCCTTCAGCCTCTGGCCACCAACAACAGACCCTGTGCATGTGATGATATCTGTGCCACATCCATGGCATCCATAACATCAAAGTAGGGACAGGCTAATAAGTTCTGATGCACACAGTGACTGTACTACGGTGTACTGAAGTACTGCAGTGTAACATATTGCCAGGAGTAAAGTTTAATGCATACATGTCAGGAAGTGTAGCCATCCAGGAATGATGCATTATAGCTGTTAGTAACACTGGTTGATTGTAGTCTCCATAATGTTATCCATTCATGTTGTAGGTGTACATGTGTCAGCAGGAGGATGGTCTGCAGTCATATTCCATAAGGGGTATAGCACTATGGTGATACCATGGCTGTGACATATCTGGGGTGCAGTTGAACACATGTCACAGGTTTGTATAACAGTTAGTGCCTGTGCCACATGGATAGGTGACCTGCTGGGATATGTATGATCTGCAACCTGGTGTAGACCCATCCACATACACTTACACTCTTACTTGGCAACACTGGGACTAGACCCCTACCTAGGTATGTAGTGCTACTGAAGTGTGGGGCCTTCATTGCACACACCACACAGTATTTAGGGTGAGGTGTGTTCCAGGTTACATGCTACATGCAGAACATCCCCAGACATGTACAGTATGCTAATGGGGGATGTAATGGGTGTATATGGACAATACATAGTGTGACATACCTTTTAATACTCATTAACAGACACATAGTAGATAGACACAAGTCCAAGAGACCTTGGCCTATTGCTGCTAACTAACTTGACTGTGTGTCCAATGTGTTACAGGTAGGCTGCCCACAGCACATGCATAACTGGGCTGGATTGTGGTAACAGTTACCTGAATGGTTGATGGTGACAGTGGCAACCATAAAGTGGTACATGGGACATATACCGGGTGTACCGTGGTGTAATGACAGTGTACACAGCATCCACACCCCCCACTGGATATTGTACTCCCTGAAACCTATGATGACACTCTGACATACCAACCATCATACATTGCCCACAACCGCGATAAACCCCATTGTATATCCCAACAGTGGTACTATAGGGATATGTATCTAATGCACATACTACAGGCATAGTAGGGTATTGCATTGTCATGCCTCACCTATGGGCAGCAACAACACTGTACATCTGTACTACTGTGTAGCAATGGGTATTGTTATAGGAGTATGTGGCCTCGTAATGCAGTACCCTACAGATATATGGACATGCAGAAATACACACACACTTGCCAGAACTCAGTGGATATCCCATGCCTATTGACCCATTGTACAACACTGTTGTGCTAGTACTGCAAGCTGCGTGTAGCCGGTAGGGAGAGGAGCATAATAGGGACATTACAGCAGCAGCCACAACTGACTATGGCAATGGTTGTGAAGGCCCTCATGGAATTCCCAAGTTCAGGTGTTCTAACATACAGACACTGCTATCCTCAGTAATCCACATGAAAACATGTGTCAGTACTGGGATGCATCACTGCATATTGTCATATCTGTGTACCTTGATATTGTCCATGGAGAGATGGGTTGTGTAGGGGATGTGTGTACAGTGTTATCCTGCCACTTGCCATTTGGCAGCAGGCAATCTATCGACAGACAGCACTGTGGTGACACTCAGGGTGAGAGTGACATTCATCAGCCAATCCTCTGGGTGCCTCCTGCACATGGCCACTGAGGTGATCAAGTTGACATGTATGCAGCATGTATTACAGCACATGGTTAGTGTCTGTGATGGAGTCCTGTATACAAGCATGTTCTGTTGACTGTGGTAGTGTAATGGAGGTACACATGGCATGTGGTGCATACAGGGTGTTGTCTCCTATATGTGCCAGTTCTTACACAGATGGGCAGACATGTCAGTGTCAATCAAGTATAGGTTGTCTGTACATATCCCAGCTGGATACCTGCCATCTGTACATCTGTACAGGGACTGACAGTCATCAGCTTAGAATGTAGCTATGCAGTAGGATGAATGTGTTGACAGATAGACGTTTGACAACAATATGTATGCCATAACTACATTTGTATACACATCTGTATAGTGCATCATATATATGGTCATGTGTAGATCTCTTTGTAAATATATATATATATATATATATATATATATATATATATATATATATATGTATATGTGTGTATATATAGATATATGTCTATATAGCTATATATGTATGCACATCCTATGTGTACAGATATGCCTATTTATGTAGATATATATGTAGATATCTATAACTATATGTGCATACATATCTATTCTGATATACCTATTACTGTCAATATATATGTAGATATCCATAAGTATATGTGCATATGTATCTATATCTGTATATGTGTAGACATATATTGCTGTGTATATGTATATATTTGAGTGTTTATATATATATATATACATATATATATATATATATATATATATATATATATATATATATATATCCATCTATGTATGTCGATAGGTATATGTGCATATATCTATATAGATATATGGATAATTATAAGTACATATATGTTCAACATATGTCCAGAACATGGAGTGGAGTCCTACCTCAGCCCCAATAGTCCCAACCTCTTAGTGCAAGGGGATGTCAGGTATGTATTGCAGGTATATATGTAGACTGTTGCTACTGTAATAGGGGTTGTGTTAACAGACATGTTGTGTGTGGGAGTTCACATCTGCTGTTAACATGTGCGCCATTGGCTACTGACAGACATCCTAAGGACATCATAGTACAGTACCACTGCTAGCACAGTAATGGTCCTGTGGACTACAGCAGATATATGGCTAATAAATGTGGACAGTCTGACTCACTCTGGCCAGTCCAGAGGTATACACAGAACCCCTTAGTGCAATACATGTGGACCAAACCTGACAATGTGGATGTTAACAGTCATGTAAATGGGTATATCACATAAATACTGGAATACATATGCCCTCATAGGTTATGCATTCACACACTCCTGTCTGTCCTGACACATAATAACTGCTGGTGCAGAGGTCACATGGCCACATACTACCCACTAGTTAGTGACATACATCTGTACAGCATCCCACTGCTTTGTCAGAATATATGACAGTTATGGTGAGCCGGCAGCAGTACATCTGGCAAATATCTCGACATAACATCACACTGGGTAAGTACACTAAGCTGCTAAGCATGTAACAAAGCACTGTGCTAGCTACAAGCAGACTCCCACAACACTGGTCTACATGCCTTATGGGGGAATACACATGTACCTGCAAATATAGCAGGCTCTACAAGCATGTCATAGCACAGTGTAACAGACACCTGTGTGAAAGTGCATACCCACAACCAATGTGAACACAGCCACAGCCACATATAGTAAGATAGCTTAATATTACAATATATGGACCGTCTGATCAACACCATCCTCATATGTGCCACTCATACAATAACCCTACATATACTGGGCCATTACACAGTGTGGTCCAATGGCTGTCTGTGGTATGGGACATGTGTGTGTTTGGCCCATACACTGGAGCAGATAGAACAGGACCAAGAACAGTGACATCTACCACAGTCTGTACACAGGCCAAGGTACATATTCACAATACACACACTGTCGACAATCAACATAAGTACACAGACCTCAGTACTGTACACAAAACCACCGAATTCCAAGGTTATGTCCTCAAATATAACCCCTACTATACATAACATGTGTAGCAGTCTATCTCACTGGCTTGTTATCAGATATGATGTCAATAAATAATGGTGTACAGAATATATGCACCTCTTACTGCATGACATATGTACAAAGGTTGACAGAGTTGTGGCTGGAGGCACAACACAGGGCCAATATTGACATGTTGCTGTGATAACCTCATACATTTACTGTTGTAACAGGGTTTGTTGTGACATATGTCCTATGAGGGATATGAAGTCAATAACTCTCATGCCTGTCACCATGTACTGACTGCAATCCTCACACTATGATTCTGCAATTCTCAGATAAGTGTTCTGTGAGTAACACAAGAAACAAAAGGCACCACACATTGCCCAATCTGCAGATGACCCTACAGACGGGGGTTTCCTTAAAAACATAGCACTGTCATGACAGGTATTAAAACATGTAGACCAGCCAAATCCACACACACCCTGTTAAACCAACATTACTCCAAATGCAGAATAGCAACACTTACATTCTGTATTCATGTCAGGCACATCCCCCTCCTGTGTGTTGGCCTGTTTCCACAGTGTATGTTGTTAGAGGTAAAGCCCAAATCCATCTGTGATGCTGTTTGCCAAACACCAGATCTAGGTCCTGCTCACAGTGAATGAAAAGGCCCAACACCAACATGATGTTCCTCGATATTGGAGTGTGCTTCCATGCAATTGGCTATGGGAATGTTACCACAGATGTTCCACATGCAATTAGCTGGAAGAGGGCTGCAATTCATGCAGAGGCCATCAGCTGATCATGAGCACCACTTATAAAACACAAGCTGCTGCCTAAGCAAAGCAGGTGTAGTTCTCCACATCCACCAGAGAGGGAGTGAGAGAGACAGACAGAAACAAAGTAAGTCAGGAAGGAGGTGGGAGAGTAAAACCTAAGCATGTTTGTGTCACACACCTACCAGTATAGGGTTTCAAACCCCTGACTGACTATGTATTGTTATCACATGTCTATACAGTTATTGCATGCACCACATAGCTTACATGTTGAGTAGCTGTCCAAACGTATATGTGATGGTGAGTGACATCTGCAACAGTGATATGGTAGCGATACAGTAGGTGTAGTACACATACCTGTCCACATGAACAGGTGTCAGCATCAACACAGCCACATGCTCTCAGGGGCTCACACACATTGACACACTTGGCAGGGTCAGGAATACACTTCCTAACTAGTTAGTTTGCTACAATACAGTAATGTGCAGGTATCACATGCACCACAGGGGTTATCAGGAGGCTATATGGAGAAAGGGTATGTGAAGGTGTCTGACATCAGACAGTATGCTTCAGTATGCCAATGGGAGTTGTAATGAGTATAAATGTGGTCGAAAGCATCATACACCACAGACACAGACACAGGGTGCCAGTACAGACATGCATGCATGCATTGCTTCACGGGTGTGTAGTGGTTGACTATGCCAGAAGGCTGTTCAAGGCTAGGTGAAGGGTATACCTTGGCATCAGGCCACATGACAATGGTCTTCAGTGTGGTTCGGGAGTGTAGTGTCTGGATTGACCATCCAGTCACCTGGCTAACTATTGTGTGTGGCCATTGCTGTGCAATGCTTGCCATGTACGTGTTTTTTAGTCCATGGCATTGATGCTGTCTGGAATGTGCACACATCCCTCAAACATGTACAGTGACATGTGGAATTGTATCTCGGGTGTCTGGCCCATGTTGTGGACACATTGTTATCATCAGATGTGCCTGTCCTGGCCTCATGTGCCGGGAACTGCTAATGGACAGCAGGCTGACCCTGCACCTACATTGATAGCATGATACAGGTATTCCCTGGTGTCAGTGGCAACTGTCCATACAGGGCATGTGTTTAAGGCATGGTATGTCCTTTGTGGGTCACATTTGATGGCACCACAGTTGTTGCAGGCGTCCAGTGGGGAACATAGTGAAGGCGCACTGTCTGCATGTATGTGCCTATTGTACTGATGGACAGGGTGCCATGCCCTCTGTAATCCACTGCAATCACACCATGGTTACTATCTGTGGGCAATATGCAGGGTACTACCAACATACCAGTTGTTGCCTAGGTAAGTGTGTTTGTGTATGTGACATGGGTTGAGAGTGTTCTCTGTGTAATACAAGGGTTGCTAATGTGTGTTTGTGTATAAGACATGGGTTGAGAGTGTTCTCTGTGTAATACAAGGATTGCTAATGTGTGTCTGTGTATGATACATGGGTTGAGAGTTTTCTCTGTGTAATATAAAGGTTGCTAACTTTGTTTGCCAGGCCTTGATGTCAGATGTAGGGGTATGGATTGCCACCCCAGACTGTCGGCTACTTTACATCTGTTATCCTTGTAAGGTGGACATTGTGACATATAATAGGGCCACCATATAAGAAATATGCAGAACCCTCTCCACAATGATTCCAGTTGTTATACAGTCACAGTCACCTCCACACAGGATATGAATGACACACACACACAGTTGCCATGTCTGGGATTAAAACTCCTACCTAACTAGTTTATCACACTACAACATTACGCCTTTATAGGATGCACCATCGAGATTACTGGGATACTTCCTTCCCAAATGTTTATTTCACAGTGAATGACATCAGTAGGCTTACCAAAGAAGGGCATTTGAATTGTAGTGAGTGTGACTAGCCTAAAAAGCATTGCTCCCTACACAGACAAAGAAACACAGACACAAACATTCACACTTGACATGCATGGGAATAGAACTACTACCAAAGTACTATATCAAACAAACACAAACAGTTGCCATGTATGGGATTAGAACTTCTACCTAACTAGTTTATCACACTACAGCATTATGCAGTTATAGGATGCACCACAGAGATACTGGGCTACATTTTTCCCAAAGGTGTATTTCACAGTGAATAACATTAGCAGGTTTGCCAAAGTAGGGCATTTGAATTGTAGAGAGTGTGACTAGCCTAAAAAGCATTGCTTTCTACACAAAGAAACACACACACAAACATCCACACTTAACATGTGTGGGAATAGAACCCCTACCAAAGTATTATATCACACTACAGCATTACATTGTTATACAACACACCACAGAGATTACGGGGCTACTACTTTCCCAAAGGTGTATTTCACAGAGAATGAAATCAGCAGGCTTGCCAAAGTAGGGCATATGAATTGTAGTGAGTGTAACTAGCCTAACAAGCTTTGTCCCCTACACAGACAGACACACACACACACACACACACACACACACACACACACACACACACACACACACACACACACACACACAAACACACTCAGTTGCCATGTCTGGGATTAGAACTCCTACCTAACTAGTTTATCACACTACAGCATTACACAGTTATAGGACATGCCTAGAAGATTACTGGGCTACTCCATTCCCAAATGTATATTTCATAGTGAATGACATCAGCAGCCTTGCCAAAGTAGGGCATTTGAATTGTAGTGAGTGTGATGAGCCTAAAAGGCATTGCCACCTACACATACAAAGAAACAAACACAAACATCCACACTTGCCATGTGTGAGGATAAAACCGCTGATCAAAGTACTATATCACACTACAGCATTACACTGTTACAGGATGCACCATGGAGATTACTGAGCTACATCTTTCCCAAAAGTGTATCACACAGAGAATGACATCAGCATGCTTGACAAAGTAGGGCATTTGAATTGTAGTGAGTGTAACTAGCCTAAAATGCATTGCCCCCTACACAGACAGACAGACAGACACACACACACACACAAACACAGACACTTGCCTTGTCTGGGATTAGAACTCCTACCTAACTAGTTTATCACACTACAGCATTACAGAGTTATAGGAAGCAACACAGAGATTACTGGGCTACTTCTTTCCCAAAAGGTGTATTTCACAGTGAATGACATTAGCAGGCTTGCCAAAGTAAGGCATTTGAATTGTAGTGAGTGTGACTAGCCGAAAAAGCAATGCATCTACACAACAAATAAACAGATACACACAAATATCCACACTTGCCATGTGTGGGAATAGAACCCCTACAAAAGTATTATATCACACTACAGCATTACGCTGTTATAAGGCACACCACAGAGATTACTGGGCTACTACTTTCCCAAAGGTGTATATCACAGAGAATGACATTAGTAGGTTTGCCAAAGTAGGGCATATGAATTGTAGTGAGTGTGACTAACCTAAAAAGCATTGCCTCCTACACAAAGACACACACACAGTTGCCATGTCTGGCATTAGAACTCCTACCTAACTAGTTTATCAGACTACAACATTACGCAGTTATAGGACACACCATAGAGATTACTGGGCTCCACCTTTCCCAAAGGTGTATTTTGCAGTGAATGACATCAGCAGGTTTGCCAAAGTAGGGCATTTGAATTGTAGTGAGTGTGACTAGCCTAAACGGCATTGCTTCCTACACAGACAGGGACACACAGATACAAAGTCACACACAGTTGCTGTGTCTCGGATTAGTATTCCTACCTAACTAGTTTATCACACTACAGCATTGCGAAGTTATAGGACATGCCATGGAGATTATGGGGCTCTTCTTTTCCCAAAGGTATATTTCACAGTGAATGACATCAGCAGCCTTGCCAAAGTAGGTCATTTGAATTGTAGTGAGTGTGACTAGCCTAAAAAGCATTGTCCCCTACACAGACACACACACACAAACAAATGCACTCAGTTGACATGTCTGGGATTAGAACTCTTACCTAACTAGTTTATCACACTACAGCATCACTCATTTATAGGACATGCCACCGAGATTACTGGCCTACTCCTTTCTCAAAGATGTATTTCACAGTGAATGACATCAGCAGCTTTGCCAAAGTAGGGCATTTGGATTGTAGTGAGTGTGACTAGCCTAAAAAGGCATTGTCCCCAACACAGACAAAGAAATACACACACAAAAATCCACAATTGCCATGTATGATGATAGAACCCTGAATAATGTATTATATTACACTACAGCATTACATTGTAACAGGATGCACCATGGAGATTACTGAGCCACATCTTTCCCAAAGGTGTATTTCACAGTCAATGACATCAGCAGGCTTGCCAAAGAAGGGCATTTGAATTGTAATGAGTGTAACGAGCCTAAAATACATTGTCTCCTACACAGTGACACACACACAAGCAGTTGCCATGTCAGGTATTAGAACTCCTACCTAACTAGTTTATCATACTACAGCATTAAGTAGTTATAGGACGCACCACAAAGATTACTTGGCTACTTCTTTCCCAAAGGTGTATTTCACAGTGAATGACATCAGCAGGCTTGGCAAAGAAGGGCAATTGAATTGTAGTTAGTCTGACTTGCCTAAAAAGCATTGCTTTCTACACAGACAAATAAACACACACAAACATCCACACTTGCCATGAGTGGGAATAGAACCCCTACCAAAGTATTATTTCACACTACAGCATTACGCTGTTAGAGGACACACCACAGAGATTACTGGGCTACTACTTTCCCAAAGGTGTATTGCACAGAGAATGACATGAGCAGGCTTGCCAAAGTAGGGCATATGAATTGTAGTGAGTGTGACTACCCTAAAAACATTGCCCCCTACACAGACAAAGACACACACTGTTACAGGATGCACCATGCAGATTACTGAGCTACGCCTTTCCCAAAGGTGTATTTCACAGTGAATGACATCAGCAGGCTTGCCAAAGAAGGGCATTTGAATTTTGCTGAGTGTAACTAGCCTAAAAAGCATTGCTTCTACACAGACAAAGAAACACACACACAAAAGTGTGGGAATAGAACCTCTACCAAAGTATTATATCACACTACAGCATTACGCTGTTATACAACACACCACAGAGATTATGGGGCTACTACTTTCCCAAAGGTGTATTTCACAGAGAATGACATCAGCAGACTTGCCAAAGTAGGGCATATGAATTGTAGTGAGTGTGACTATCCTAAAAAGCATTGCCCCCTAAACAGACAAAGACACACACAGTTGCCATGTCTGGGATTAGAACTCCTACCTAACTAGTTTGTCACACTACAACATTACGCAGTTATAGAATGCGCCACAGAAATTACTGGGCTCCACCTTTCTCAAAGGTGTTTTTCGCAGTGAATGACATTAGCAGGTTTGCCAAAGTAGGGCATTTGAACTGTACTGAGTGTGGCTAGCCTAAAAGGCATTGCTTCCTACACAAACAGGAACACACACACACAATGCACACACAGTTGCTATGTATGGGATTAGAATTCCTAGATAACTAGTTTATCACACTACAGCATTATGCAGTTATAGGACATGCTACAGAGATTACAGGGCTCCTCCTTTCCCAAAGGTGTATTTCACAGTGAATGACATCAGCAGCCTTGTCAAAGTAGGGCATTTGAATTGTAATGAGTTTGACCAGCCTAAAAAGCATTGCCCCTACACAGAGAGACACACACACACAAATGCATGCAGTTGCCATGTCTCGGATTAGAAACCCTACCTAACTAGTTTATCACACAAAAGTATTACACAGTCATAGGACATGTCACGAAGATTACTGGGCTACTTCTTACCCAAAGGTGTATTTCACAGTGAATAACATCTGCAGGATTGTCAACGTAGAGCATTAGAATTATAGTGAGTGTAACTAGCCTAAAATACATTGTCCCCTACACAGACAGTTGCACACACACAAACAGTTGCCATGTCTGGGACTGGAACTCCTACCTAAATAGTTTATCACACTACAGCATTACGCAGTTATAGGACACGCCATGGAGATTACTGAGCTACTCTTTTCCCAAAGGTGTATTTCACAGTGAATGACATCAGCAGGCTTGCCAAAGTAGGGCATTTGAATTATAGTGCATGTGACTAGCCTAAAAAGCACTGCCCCCTACACAGACAAAGAAACACACACACAGAAACATCGACACTTGCCATGTATGGGGATAGAACCCATACCAAAGGACTATATAACCCTACAGCATTACACTGTTATAGGATGCACCACAGAGAATACTGAGCTACTTCTTTCCCAAAGGTGTGTGTCACAGTGAATAACATCAGCGTGCTTGCCAAAGTAGGGCATTTGAATTGTAATGTTTGTAACTAACCTAAAATGCATTGCCTCCTACACAGACAGAGACACACACACACACACACACAAACACAGACACTTACCGTGACTGGGATTAGATCTCCTATGAAACTAATTTATCACACTACAGCATTATGCAGTTATATGATATACCACAGAGATTACTGGTCTACTTCTTTCCCAAAGGTGTATTTCACAGTGAAGGACATCAGCAGGCTTGCCACAGTAGGGCATTTGAATTGTAGTGAGTGTGACTAGCCTAAAAAGCATTGCCCCCTACACAGACAAAGACACATACAGTGGACATGTCTGGGATTAGAACTCCTACCTATCTAGTTTATCACACTAAAACATTACACAGTTATAGGACATGCCACAGAGATTACTGGGCTCCACCTTTCCCAAAGGTGTATTTCACAGTGAATGACATCAGCAGGCTTGCCAAAGTTGGGCATTTGAAATGTAGTGAGTGTGACTAGCCTTAAAGGCATTGCTTCCTACACAGACAAGAAAACACACACAGAAAGCCGCACACAGTTGCTGTGTCTGGGATTAGAATTCCTACCTAACTAGTTTACCAAACTACAGCATTACGCAGTTATAGGACATGCCATGGAGATTACAGGGTCCTCCTTTCCCAAAGGTGTATTTCACAGTGAATGACATAAGCAGCCTTGCCAAAGTAGGGCATTTGAATTGTAGTGAGTGTGATTAGCCTTAAAGGCATTGCTCCCTACACAGACAGACACACACACACACACACACACACACACACACACACACACACACACACACACACACACACACACACACACACACACACACACACACACACACAAAGCCACACACAGTTGCTATGTTTGGGATTAAAATCACTACCTAACTAGTTTATCACACTACAGCATTACGCAGTTATAGGACATGCCATGGAGATTACAGGGCTTCTCCTTTCCCAAAGGTGTATTTCACAGTGAATGACATCAGCAGCCTTGCCGATGTAGGACATTTGAATTGTAATGAGTGTGACTAGCCTAAAGACATTGTCCTCTACACAAACAGAGACACACACACAAATGCACTCAGTTGCCATGTCTGGGATTAGAACTCCTACCTTACTAGTTTATCACACTACAGCATCATGCAGTTTATAGGACATGCCATGGAGATTACTGGACTACTCCTTCCCCAAAGGTGTATTTCACTGGGAATAACATCAGCAGCCTTGCCAAAGTAGGTCATTTGGATTGTAATGAGTGTGACTAGCCTAAAAGTCATTGCCCCCTACACAGACAAAGAAACACACACACAAACATCCACACTTTCCATGTGTGAGGATAGAACTCCGGCCAAAGTGCTATATCACACTACAGCATTACACTTTTACAGGATGCACCATGGAGATTACTGAGCTATGTCTTGCCCAAAGGTGTATTTTACAGTGAATGACTTCAGCAGGCTTGCCAAAGTAGGTCATTTGAATTGTAGTGAGTGTAACTAGCCTAAAATACATTGTCCCCTACACAGACAGAGGCACACACATACGCACACACACAAGTAGTTGCCATGTCTGTTATTAGAATTCCTACCTAAATAGTTTATCCCACTACAGGATTGCGCAGCTATAGGACATGCCATGGAGATTACAGGGCTCCTCCTTTCCCAAAGGTGTACTTCACAGTGAATGATATCAGCAGGCTTGCCAAAGGAGGACATATGAATTGTAGTGAGTGTGACTAGCCTAAAAAGCTTTGGCCCCTAAAAATACAGAGAGAAACACACACACAAATGCACTCAGTTGTCATGTCTGGGATTAGAACTCCTACCTAACTAGTTTATCACACTACAGCATTACACAGTTCTAGGTCACGCCATGGAGATTACTGGGCTACTCCTTTCCCAAAGGTGTATTTCACAGTGACTGACATCAGCAGCCTTGCCAAAGTACGGCATTTGAATTGTAGTGAGTGTGAGTAGCCTAAAAGGCATTGCCCCTACACAAAGAAACACAACCACAAACATCCACATTTGCCTTGTGTGAGGATTGAACCCCGACCAAAGTACTATATCACATTACAGCATTACACTGTTACAGGATGCATCATGGAGATTACTGAGCTACATCTTTCCCAAAGTTGTATTTCACAGTGAATGACATCAGCAGCCTTACCAAAGTAGGGCATTTGAATTGTAATGAGTGTGACTAGCCTAAAAGGGATTGCTCCCTGCTCCCTACAGATACAGTTGCCATGGCAGGGATTAGAACTCCTACCTAACTAGTTTATCATACTACAACATTACGCAGTTAGAGGACTCACGACAGAGGTTACTGGGTTTCACGTTTCACAAAGGTGTATTTCACAGTGAATGACATCAGTAGCCTTGCCAAAGTAGAGCATTTGAACTGCAGTGAGTGTGACTAGCCTAAAAGGCATTGCTCCCTACACAGAGACATACACACACAGTTGCCATGTTTGGGATTAGAACTCTTTCCCAAAGGTGTATTTCAAAGTGAATGACATCAGCAGGCTTGTCATAGTAGGGCTATGTGGAGGACGGCGTTTGCATGGGCCATAACCCATTCATCTAGAGGTAGACACACCACACTCTGGCACATGCAGGTTTATATTCCGCAGGTACATGTATACAACTGCTAGATGACTACTGCCTTGTACATTCATGTTGCACAGCTAGCACTTGTACCACAGAGTCTGTAATGCTGAGGGATACCAGTGGCTAATTTCTACAGTGAGTGACATTTGCATATCATATGGCTGTAGCCATTTAGCTGTGTGCTGGGTGGGACATGCCTCATGATGAAAGGCTCTTTGTCACTGTCACTCCCTTCCACACATCTGTGTATGTCTACTTTTGGCATATTATAGTGTGTTGTCCTTGGATATATGTCTGTATTCCTATCCAATGTGTGTGCAAAGCATGACTGGTGCATACTGAAGAGTGTATGCACTAGCATCTGCAACTGTCAGATATGTATGAGCCACTGTTGTTGGCAGACATGGGCTTCATCTGTTTAAGTGTGTGAGCATGCCCAGTATGACCTTTAAGTATGTTGTTGTCTGACATTGCCTTCATTTCTCTTGTTGTCTGACATTGCCTCCATTTCTCTAAGTGTGTGAGCATGTCCAGTATGCCCTTCTGTATTGAATGTGTGGATCCATTCCAGGTAGTTTGTACTCCAGTGCAGACCTTTGTATTCTACACCTACAGGTAGCAAACTGTTTCTGCAGGATATCTGTAGAACAGTTGGCAATATAGGGTCAAACTGTGCAAGGGATAGTGTGTACTGTAGGTGATTGTGTCTGTGTTGTTTCTGCTACATGGTACTGGTGTAAGCAGAGATATTCACACATGTGTACTGTTATACACTGTGATGTTTTATGTCCTTGAGTACTGTCAGGTGGACATTTTTGCCCACAGTGATGTCCTGGGGAACACATGGTGAATGCAGCTGTGTCCAGTATTGTGGTCAAATGCCTACATATTCATGTAAAGTTATGCCATTCTGGTGAGGGAGTTGTAGACACTTGCTGCTGGGTCTGTGTATCCAGTTCAGCACCTTGGTACAGTGCTGGCAGAGGATCCCATACATGTATATCCATCGACGAGACAGTATGGCCTTATCTTGCTATGGCAATACCTCACAGCTGTACAGCTTCACACAGGTTACCCAGAGGCAGGGGCCTTAAGTCAGGACATTACCCCTATTGTGGTGTATGGGCAGGTTGGTAGCCACCCATTTTTGTGTTTGCAGCCAGGGATAGTATGTGCACACAGCTGTGTGTCAGACCTTGCACATTCCATGGTGCCCATGCACCCACCCCTCCTCTATTATTCTATCCTCTTCCATGCATTATGCATACATTCTCTGATACTTTCCCTATAGTTATCACCTCGTCACAGATGTGTTTTGGTGTTGGTCCACAGTTCATGCAGTAGAACATGGTAGACATGTTACTATGGTTTGTCCACATGGTCTTGCATATGGCTTATGTGGAGT
Source organism: Protopterus annectens (assembly GCF_019279795.1). Classification (NCBI taxonomy): domain Eukaryota; kingdom Metazoa; phylum Chordata; order Ceratodontiformes; family Protopteridae; genus Protopterus; species Protopterus annectens. The sequence continues at coordinate 496,383,382 of NC_056733.1, forward strand.
GTGTGATGTTGTTATTTGGGTGTTCATGACTTAACATACATTGGCAGTACGGGTGAGACACAGGCCTTTCACCGAGGTCTGTAGGCCATTTGGTGGTGTTGCAGGCAAGCTGTAGCAGGCCATTGCATTTAGTGAGTCCTGCAGTCCCAGACTGCCATACAGTATATTCCACTGGGGTGACAGGGTAGGTGTGCTAGGTGTTCATGCCAGTACTTTCTATCAGTATTGATCAGGTGGTGTGGGTGCTGGCAGGGTGCTACTTACAGCTAGGGACACACTTGCATGGGACACCTGCACAGCATGCTGCAGTCTTTTGCTATTGCCATACACAGGTGGGGGTCATATTGTACCCATTCCCAACAGCAGGGATACGACCAGAGAGGTACCTGTGGGTGGTGTTTGGGTGAGCTGGGTGCATGTGTGCTATGGACACTACTTGCATCTGACTCACAGATATGCATGGGGCATTACAGTAATGCTGGCTTGTGCAGGGACATCAGCCATTTCCCAATGCATCAGTCCTATCACCTTTGTGATCTGCAAGTGTTCAGTCAGACGTCATTGGTATTTCCTACTACAAGCCCAGATAATGTGCTGCATACCTGTATGTACAATTCCAAGGGTGTGTCCATTTCATGGTTACACATTATATATTGTATGTCTGGGATTCTTTTCTCTGTGTACTACTTGTATAGCTAGCCCAATAGTCATGCCATGTCTATCTTTCAGTTGGTGACACATATTACCACTATACATTTACAATGGCTTACTGCTAGCATGTGTTATACTGGGGGGATTGTCTTTGGCACTGCAGTTGTGAGGACTTGGCCCTGTCATCGGCAGTAGTGAGCAATGGCCACCAGGTCAAACCTCAACATGCATACATACTGCCCACTCTCACATAATATGAAACACACACCAACCTAACACACGCATACCTGCATATTGTACACATGCTACAATCTATCCTGCTACCTTGGCCACCTCAGGTCATCTGTGCTCCAGTGGTATTATACCTACACATACATGTTACAACATGTCTACATCGGATTGGAGGGGGGACACACCTGACTGTTACTAAATTTCTACATAGGATTTGGCGAGGCATGCCTGACTGTTACAATGTGTGTACATCGGATTGGGGGGCAGACCAGACTGTTACTACATTTCTAAATAGGATTGGGGAGGGGGCACACCTGACTGTTACTACATTTCTATGTCGGGGTGGGGAGGCACAACTGACTGTTTCTGCATTTATACACAGGATTGGGGAGGCACACCTGACTGTTGCTACATTTCTACATAGGATTGGTGGGGCACACCTGACTGTTTCTACGTTTTTACATAGGATTGGGGGGGCACACCTGACACTTGTACACATTTGCTATGACTGTACTGGTATGTCAGGTATTCCATTTCATTCTATTTTCTAACCTATCGTGCTGACTAGAGGCATATCAGTGTACTACAGGTATTAGGTTTGATTGAGCTACATATTAGTTTCTGACTTCCTACCTTTCAGAACTAACATCCCACTGCCTGACCTGATGTAGTCTGTCTGTGTAGGCCTGGGGGGAGGTAACCCATAGGTGCCATTCAGAGGCCTTAGCTCAGCCTTTGTTTGTGTTTGCCTACACCTGTCCTGCTGGCTGAGACTGTTGTTGGGTATGTGAACCTCCATGACAGGCATGTGTGTGTCATATGTACACACATATGGCCCAGCACATTTCCTGCAATGGGTTTTGTCACCATGTGTAGTTCTGGCTACTATGGTGACACCAGTATTTGTTACAGATCTCATGCTGCCACTGTAGGTGTCTATTATCTGCTGGCATCCCATTCAGCCACCCGATTCCCTTGCGTGCTTACATCCATACCATAGATACAGGTAACAACACATACTACTCCATTTGGCAGTTGGTAAGAAGAGTGACTTACCTTGTGGATGTGCCAGTATTGAGGATGGTGCTGGAGGACTGCCTATGTAAGATGCAAATAGTACACTCCCTATACATGGTTGAGCACAGGTAGTGTCATGTTTGGCATCCCTTTTACTGCATATGCAAGTCAGAGAGTGGTGTAATTCCCTGGGTTCCTCCTGTGTCAGTGTATGTGCTATGCGTTGCTTCTTTGCTAAGGACAGGGAATACTGGGCACACCTACTTCTGCCTACTGGGGCAGGCTCGGGTTGTTCCTCCTCTGAGTCACTCTGTGCCTGTGCAGGCCTTGCAATGGTGGGGGGCTGTGTGGCCCTGCCCCATGCTGTTCCTGCTGCAGCTGTTTCCATGGGATCATATTGTGTAACATGGGACTTACGATGACAATTTTAGTACATGTAGCTGCTGAGTACTGCAAGACTCTACCAGATGTGTCCAGGCAGCGGAACCAGAACTTGAGCGTCCCAAACACACACTCTATTACAAATCTGGTCTGTGCATGTGCCTTATTATGGAGTCCTTGTTCAGTTGCATATGCATTTCTGATGGGTGTCATCAGACACGGCTCCAGTGCATAACCAGTATCCCCAACTAGGTGACCATAATGAATGTCCCCACTGGCAAATCTCTGGTACAGCTGTGTCAGATGCCAGATGTGGGAATAGTGATAGCTTCCAGGGCAGCCAGCACACACATTCATTATAATGCCATGGGCTTCGCACATGACCTGGCAGTTGGAGGAGAAGCCCTTGCGGTTGATGTAGACCCTACCCTGCTCACCGGGTGGTACTTTGATGTGTATGTGCATGCAGTCTATAGCACCCACTACCTCAGGGTATTCTGCTATTTGGTGGAAGAGATGCATATTGCTGGCCAGAGCCTCATGGGTGTTAGGGAAATATATGTGCTCACTGGCATGTGCTGACAAGGCATCCAGGAACTGGTAGAGTACCATGGATGCTGATGCCTGTGAGATCCCCATGATATCCCCAGTTGGCCTTTGGAAGGTACCTGTAGCTAGTATTCTTAGGCCTACACATACCTTGGTATCCACTGGGATGGGTTCCCCTCTGTTAAGTCTGTGTGTGAGGCATGGCCAGCACATTTCAACAGTTTGCTGTAGGAGGTCCCTGTCCATCCCATAGCACTCCATCTCCAGCTCATGTAGACCCTGGTAGTTTATCTTGGGTCTGTGCACTCTTCTCCGTCTCCTCACTGTGGTTGGTTGACAGCATTCTCATCCTCACCACCCTCAGCCTCTTACACATGTTCTTGTATGATAGCTATTGCAGCCCCTATCATTTTGTTGTTTTTGTTTGTTAAAAATTCCCTGCTTGTATACACCGGTGGTGTAGAGTATGTGGGAAAAACCAGAGGGAAAGGTGTTTGTGCATAGTTTATAGTAATGTTCTGGGCTGGGCTGGTCTGCTGCCTGTGTAGTTGGCTGATTCTGATACATTTTACCTGCCATCTATGCTAGTTCTCCTTGATTACCTTCCTACTGCTGTTTTCCCTTCCCATTGCCTTCCTGTTTAAGCCTGGGGGTGCTCTGCGCAAACACAGTGCCCAAATGTGCACAGAGCTGCTATTTCCTGGTTTACTTTTTTTTTCCTTTAAAACCCAGTGTGCGGTGCGCACACCCACTTAGGCAATGTAAATAGTGCTAAGCAGCTTCAGACACACCCCCTTGCTTAGCTCTGCTAAGCTAAGGGCAAACCCGAGCCACAGGGCTCCAATCCACTTACAGTATGCCTGACCCCCCCCCCATGATGTCAGCTAACTCCTAGGCTTGGACCAAGCTATTCCTGCTCTTACACTGTTGGGTGCTGACTAGCATGCAGGGGAAATCTGGGATTCAGTATCATTCCCCTCATTTACATAGGATTGCCTGCTGATGCATAGTTACAGGTCCCACACTGAGCCTCCCCCCTTAGTAACCACTATTCACTGGCCATGTTGTCTTCTACCTGCCATTGAGTATAATGGCAAAAATAGTTATTTTTGTTAGAATGTTTATTTTAGGCTTTTTTTTATTTTTCACCCGGTCCCATTTGCGTGCCACTGCCCTACGCTTAAACAGTTGAGATCAGCTAAAAAAAATAAAAGTAGATTTTTTTATCTTTGCAACTGTTTTCCATGTCAATGGCCATATATTTGGCCAATGGCATACTTTCTACTTAATATCCACCCTTTATTTGGAGGTGTCATGGCTCCGTTTTGTAGTTTGCAGAAATGTAGTCGGTTACTAGCTGAGTATATTTCTGCATATTGCACTAGTCCTGCACGGCTGGCTTCCAGCTTCCTGGATCACAAATTCACCTCATTTGCATGAATTTCACCTGCAAATGGGGTAATTTGCATACAGGGGCTGAGTCCATGCAGGACTAGTGCATGTCCCTACAGCTTATTCCTGGATCGCACGGCAGACATATTGCCTGCTGGAACTCCTGCACTAGTACTGCACACCGTACAGGGATTGCTAAATCTGGGGGTATGTCCCAAGTCCCAGACTTATCTCCTCTGATTCAACAGAACCCAAATATAACTGCCACCATTTCAAAGGTCCAAATGATCACAGTGACCATGGCGATCAGGCAACCAAGCAACCACTCATTCTTCCTGATCCTGTGATAAGAATGTGTATAGTTAGCCATTATCATTCAATGATAAATAAACAGGTGTCAGCGAATGAATCATTATCAGATTTCATATGCCAAAATGTATACCCCTCAGTCCTTACTCCATCCCACTTCATATTTACAACCTAATCACTGGCATATCTAGAATTTTATGGACAGTCTATTTTGAGTTGGTTGAATTATGACTTTTTGCGTGATTTAAGATCATGAAGAGATTTTCAGATAAGTGAATAAATAAATTAAAATAAATGGGCATGCTTCGTTTATACCAATATTAATTGTTAAACTATGGCAAGTCATGCACTACTAAACACTTGCTGGAACTATATAGGAAATCTGTGTATGCATCTGTGTGCCTGTCTGCATGTCTGCAAGTGTGTGTCTGCATCTGTCTATGTGAATGCATGCCTGAGAAGAAACTAAATTATGTTAGATGCAGTAGGATGTTCTTCAACCTATCAGAACCTATCAGAAGTATATGTCACTTATTATAAGATGTCACTTATCTTACCAATGGAAATCAATATAGTGATAGTTTGTTCATAGTTATAGTGATTGCCAGCATTTTACAGAGCTAATAATTTTTTTTAAACATATGCGATGTTCCTCCTCTGGACCAGTAATCAAGGAGCTGCAATCCTCACCACTGACACTGGTGGGGAGCATTCACTTAGAACAAAAATGGATGCACACAGTATTTTCAGATCCAGCTCTCTGCATCAAGTACAATTTCCCTTAAAAGCACACAGGGAGCACACTCCAGCCCTGGGGCTGTGTTCCTCTCTCCAGGCCCCAAATAAGACTCCACCTTTCTCACTCCAGAAATCAGTGCTCTGTGTCCCTGCTTCAAGTAGCTGACACACAAACTCTTTGAGATTTGATTCACACACACACACACACACACACACACACACACACACACACACACACACACACACACACACACACACACCTGGAAAAGGCTGGCACAGATGTACCTGCTATGCTACCTCTACCCAATTACACAATAAGGTAGATTCACTGCCACCTACCATTAAGACTCTTACTAGGGTACACAATTACTCTTAGTTAAATTAATACTTATACAAATGGTAATATTAACTCAGAAGCATGAAGCTACAGTACCACCAAACAAATGCAATTACTCTCAAATGTTAAAATGTCTGCTAAAAGACCAGCCACAATGAAAGGTATAGATATACTTAATAATAAATAATAAAATAGAAAACATGAACATACTGAATATCTATTTGCAATAAACACCAGTGTTTCAATTCACAGGAAAAAAAAAAAACAAAGATGGAAAGATTCAGACAGAAACAGAAAAATAATATTTTACTAGTCTCATTGTATTTGCCTAACTGGCTGAAGAATTATTGTTCCCTACTTACTTGCTTGAGCAAGGCAAGATAAAATGGATGAGTGTTTTGTGTCAGTTACAATAACAGAGTGCTGAGTGTCATCTGTCACGTCCCTCACTAATAAATAAATACAATTTCAGTGCTTGCTACAGAATGACATCACATCTGGTCATCTGATTCTGTGGTTCCCACACTACCCCCCCACTGGAAACTGAGCCAGGATTTTGCACAGATGTGTCACAATACACATACAGAACTCTGATAAGATGTATTCCAGCATCTGGAAACTGTAAAACAATTCCAATACTTTCATCCTTTCGTTAGAGACTAATCAACAATTCTCTGGCACCCCAAGGTAGCAATTAGTTCACATCTAAGGACAATAAGAGCAAAATCCCAGCCCAGACATTGCATCTCTAGCTGCATTCAGGCCTGTGAGATAAAATATTTATGGCCTAAACCAAGTCATTTAATTTGAAGATATTTTTTCTTAGGGTTAGCTTAATCCCTTCCCTTCCAGTAACCTCTGTTAAAATATATACATTTCCTCAGTTACAACATTACAGTCTAATATAAATTAATTATTCTTTTCTGTCCAGTAGGACCCACTGTTGATACATTTTTAACATAGCAACTTTACAAATACATTTTTACCACAAGCATCTGAACAAATCAGTTTGATATTCAAATGAAGTAAAATTCTTTACAAAACTCCAGCTAGTTATGCTGGCATATGTTTCACATGCACTGCTCTACTCTTTCTGGCATAGCTGGCACTTTCTCACATTATCACAGCATAAACAAATCATTACTGCATGTGGGACTGCTAATATTAATCTTAAATCCATGTTAAGAAATTTCATGTTTTTTATGGACCTTTCTCACTCTCCCAGTTAAAACAAAAGTCTTGCATTTTTACTTTCCTTGGGCAAACACTAAAGACTAATGTAGAACTAACTGCAAAAGTTATGTAAGAAAGCCAACACAAATAAAAAGAATACAATTTTAGTTTACAATACTAATCAGAAGAATACAAATAGATATAGAATCAATAGAACATCCACAGACCATGCTATAATAGCCAGACACCATCATAGGACATGATTTACCCTAGCATGTATTCCTAAAATGGCTTGAAGTTTGATAAATCAGGCTTTCTCTTCATAACTAAACCAGGACTCAGGACTAACAGAAGCAAATCTCAGAGTAGATTACAATCATCCTTTAAGTATTTCTACATCTACAACCAAAAATTGCACACTGCTCTATTTTACTCTAAAGTAGCCAATGGGCTGACAATTTCTGATTCATAAAACTTAAGCATAATAAGGAAAGCAGCATATCTTAATGTATGTCGGTAATGCTTTGCTTTGACTAATTAGTGTGATATATTAATGATAAAAGAATATATGGATAATGCTTCTCATAAGTAAAACACATGAAGTGTTATGGTAAGGAATTGATCTTTGACCTTTCCAAGATTCCTTACTGAAAATATAGGACACAAAACGCTAAGTCCCTACGTGCCAGAAGAAAAAAAAAAGACCAAAAATTTAAATATTCATTCATCGCATTACAGGACTCACTCCTTCCATGACCTAAACTTTCAAATGGTTATGCCTCTCCAAACATATACAAATATATCCTGTCTCATTTGCCTTGAGTGCATCTACCTGGCTTATAAGAAATTATACCTTTTGATCAATGAGCAGTTTCCAGATATGTACAAATGCCAAAAAGAGGAGAGAAGGAAAGAAAATCAGACTTAAGATGTAATATTCTGGACTGTTGAAAAAAATGTTCATTTCAGCACACAAAATAAGGCAATAGATGTTAGAGGGTGGCATTTTGCCACAGTACTACTGCACAATTTTTCAAATATTGTTCATACTGTCCATGTGTGTTAGACAAGATAAGAAACAATGCAATTTGTAAAAAAATACAGAAGTTTAACAATAAAATGTTGCCTTTATTTAATAATCTTAATGTCTGTCTTTTGCTTCAATGAGTAGATACTGCCATATAAGTAGGTTGTTACTAATTGGTTTTATTTCTTATTGCAACTTAGAAATTATACAGAGGAATATAATGCCATATATGCAGTTAGAAAAGTACGGATTTAGGGTGGTAGTCAGAGCCCCAGGTTTTGGATGTATATAGTGGTAATCCACAAAGTACAACACTTGATGTAGGGTGTGTAGATCAGAGTGTAAAGTATGTGTGCTTGTATCTTTAAGAAGCATGCGAGGATGTACGTGCACGTATATATCCCGCACACGTGCACACCCTTAGTGCCATTTTGTAGAAGCAGCTAAGGAGTAAGCATGCATGATCATAGTCATTAATTGTATATAAGTTACTTAAGTTAGAGTCAATAGTCAACAGTAGTAATGTGTTTGTATGTAATAAAGCTGTTTGAATAGAACCCACAAAGATTTGTTTATTTGTGTCCCAACATGAAAGTGACAGGGTGGTAATTAGAGCCCCAGGTTTTGGTTGCATATAGTGGTACTCCACAACGTTCAACTCTTGATTTAGGGTGGTAATCAGAGTCCCAGGTTTTGGATGTATATAGTGGTAATCCACAAAGTACAACACTTGATTTAGGGTGGTAATCAGAGTCCCAGGTTTTGGATGTATATAGTGGTAATCCACAAAGTTCAACTCTTGATTTAGGGTGGTAATCAGAGTCCCAGGTTTTGGATGTATATAGTGGTAATCCACAAAGTTCAACTCTTGATTTAGGGTGGTAATCAGAGTCCCAGGTTTTGGATGTATATAGTGGTAATCCACAAAGTGCAACTCTTGATTTAGGGTGGTAATCAGAGTTCCAGGTTTTTTGGATGTATATAGTGGTAATCCACAAAGTGCAACTCTTGATTTAGGGTGGTAATCAGAGTCCCAGGTTTTTTGGATGTATATAGTGGTAATCCACAAAGTGCAACACTATGTTGATAAGTAGATGTAGTCAGCGCATGGTATTCATGCTGACTATGTAAATGTGCAGGTGTATTGATAAGCATGCCCATTTAGGGCAAAAGTTTAACTACCTGAAGATACACTTTATGTGAAAGAAACAAGAAGACCAATTACGTGCATAAGGTGCTGATTCATAAAGATAAATGTAAAAATTGATTGTCCACATACAAACATGTGAAGTTTCCTGAAGTCACATGAATAAGTTTATCATTAACATAATACTTTAAGAATACTTGAGTTAGACAGCAAATTAGTTAATGAAACTACAAACTTTTTAATGTAAAAAAATGGAAATATTTTAAATGAATTTGAAACAGTTCAAAATGATGTATGATTATTGAGTTCACTTTTTTTTATTCATATGATGTGCATATTACAATGGCTTTGGTGCATACTTTAAGCTCTCATTTGTAAACTGGAAATCATTGCACCATTAGTGGAAATAATTATTGATCAGTGAGAAATCATTTACTCTGGTGTCATTTAGTGATTGTACATACTTGGTAGAAATGCAGTGATTTAATTCAGAAGTACTCATGTAGCAAGTATGTTTTGTTGGCTCAGCATGTGTCTTTACCAGGCAATTCGTGTGACACTGATGAATGAGAATTGGCAGTATTATGATTACAAGAAAATTGTGGAGCTAAGGAAAGGATGGATTTGTAAACAAACTCCTTTTGGTACTACTGTGAATGCATTCATATTAGCACAAATGTTACTTCAGCACAACTTTACTTGGCTGGACTCTGCATGTGTATATCATTATGGGGGTTGTGTCACACACCATTTTTTCTAAGGAAGGCAGGCATGGTTTAATTGCTGTGTTGTTTGACTCATGAGTGGTTTTGTATGACTGTGGCATTTAATGTGCAGTAATGATACAGAACAAGGGACCAAGCCAGGGAAAGGACAACTGTGATCAGTTTCACAAGGTCAGCAAACATTTTTGTGGAGTGCAAAGTTGATAGAATAGGTGTGACTCTGTTTTTTAAAATCAATCTGCAAACAGCACGGAAATTTGACTACGAAATGAAAGAGGGAGAAAGAGTACTTCATTAACATACAGCATTTCATTTAATTTCTCATTTACATATAATTATGAATTAATTTTCATAGCCTTATTTGCAGCCATTGTGCGTTAACATAAATTGTCTGTATGAATTGTGACCTAGCTATGCCCATTCGCGGACAGCTCAGATACCTGTAATATATTTGCGCAATGACTATGAATACCGGCCTAAGAGTATTAGGCATCATTTTCTATAATATAACAAGGCATCCACAGAACACAAGGTATAGTTACTGGTTATTTCCTGCAAGTGTCAAGTGATTTGGTTTCACTAATGGCTGTACTCTGCCCCTTATAATATGCCTCTCTATTGTATATGTGGGATCTTTTAGCAATCAAGATTATGCTTTAAGGCATCCCTTGGATCTGTGTACTTGCTCATTTGCCCCAGTGATGGAAATGATTAGATAAGTCTGAATAAGAAGTAGTATAATAGCACTTTCATTCACAAATACTATAAATTCAGCCAATATATATCATGCCGTTACCTGAATGAATGGTGCCACTCTTAAGTCATCTGTTTTTGTTGCTTCTGTAGGCATCAGTATGCAAAGTAGCTTTAAAGGGCAAATAAAGGGATGAGCTTTTAAAAGACACTTGGAATCAGATGAAATCACCCTTTATTCATGGAAATAAAAATAGTTATTGTTAGGACTTCAGTATAGCTACAATACTGATCAACAGACTGACTACAGCTATCCCAGTGGGAAAACAGAAACTTTGAAAAGCAGAAACAAAAAGAAATGGATAAAATTCACTTACTGGTTAGTTGCTACACTGACTGGATGTCAGCAGCTAAGAAATCCGGAGACAGAGAAAATCAACTAGAAAAGACGAAAAAAAACTCTGGTGGAGAAGAGACTTGCAATTGTTCAGCAACATCAGATCAGGTTTCTACCTCAGTAGAGAAAATGTCTCACATTGATGTAGAGGAAAAAAAATAAATCAAATGTATTCAGAGGGGTTTAAAATAACAAAGAAATTGAAGGATTATATAAAATAAAATGGCAAAGGCTGGAAAGACTAGATCTAGTTTTAAGTAGTTATTGATATGAGATGTTAAAACTACAGAAATCAGAGGCTGAAATGAAAGCAAGACTGGCTGAATATGATGCTTCTCAAGAAGAATTGTTTAAAAAAATAGTTGAGCTCAAAGACAGAGTGCACATATAAAATGTGATTTTCTGTTGTATCAGATAAACAAGGAACAGACTGCACTAATTTTATGAAGGTACAAATAAGCAACTGGACTGGTATTCCTCAGTAGGATTTGTTAATTGAAAGTGTGCACATTATTTTTATGCTCCAAATTTGGCAATGAGAACGAAACAGAGACCTACTGTACTAAATATGCAGTCAGCAGATGGAAGCTGTCTCTGACAAAAATGTGGCAAAAGGGTAAATTATTGTCAGTTGGAGACACCAGAGTGTTCATGGAAAATAAGTATTCACTGGTTCATAGGATAGGTTCATAGTTTCATAGGATGATGCTGGGCTATTGGCCTGGAAGCCCTTATAATCTTAGCCAAGAATTTTGCCCATGTTCTCACAGTCAGCACCTGTTTCCCCTCTCCAGCAGGGACACAGGTGGGATTCCGGGGGTGTATTTTTTGTTTTCCATCCAGTCGCCCAGGTTCCTCTTAAAGAGGGCTAGTGAGGTACTCTGCTTGACATGGAGAGGCAGTCTATTCCACAAATGGGGGAGTCTTTGGGACACAAATCTATCTCGCTAACAATGCAGAAGAGAAGTGAGTTTATTCCTGCAGTCAGAGGGTGTTGATAGATGGGTGATATTCTAATTATTATGTCCAGCTGTCTTCAGAACATCTTTTTCAGAAGAAACAAGCACATTCTTGGATGCATAACAGAGCAAGGAAAATAAAATTGTTTATTCAGCAGAAAGTCAGATAGCAAGTTGAAAGGGATTCTGTTTCTTATTTCTCTGACAGTTGCACGGGCCATAGACAGAATATGCCAGCAATACCTCTTCCAATGTTCCAAAGGAAAATGATTGAACAACAGAAAAAAGCACAAGAGCTGACAAGAAAAATGAGTAGAACTTTGGTTTTGAGCCAGTGACCGGTGCTGGATAATCAAGAAGATGAAGAAGACAGCAAGAATCTGAAAGTAAGAAAGAAACAAGCAAAGTGATATTTTTCTAATTGCAATTTGGACATGAGAACTGTGATTCTACAAGAAGTGAAGGGAAGAAAGGAAAACATGGAAATGTGCGGATTACTTTAAACATGTTGTAGACTGTACAGTGTATAGATAATGTTTAAAATTATAATTAAAGAAATGAAGAAACTGCAAGCAAAAAGTTCCCTTTTCATAGTAATTTGCACGAACTGTAAGTAGAGTTCTTTTTCTACTCTTAAAGTAATACATGTAACATGTTTTTGCTTTAAAACTATTTTTATTGATTTTAATTGTAACATAACACAATCACATAAAATCATGAGAGATAAAGGAAAAGTGAATCTAAAGTTTTAACATATATATGTCACACGTGTATATATATATATATATATATATATATATATATATATATACAGAAATTAACACATTTATATAAAAAACTGAAGTATATACAAAAACATCCAGTGAAATCATTAGAAATAAACTATTATTTTATGTTTATATCATACATCACAGATAAGAAGGAATGAATAAAATACACTTATTATAAAAGTTAATACTTCTTCAACAAGTTTTGCAGATTGACCCACAAATGATGATCATATGTTTTTCTAGTTGTTCTAGAAATTATGTTTTTTAATTGTAAATTACATACATCATTTAATAGATTTTTGAACTCAGAAAATGTAGGAGGAGATCCATGTATCCAATTCTTTGTTATGGATTTCCGAGCCACCGCTAGTATTGCCCAAATGAAGGAGTACTTTATTTTTCTAACACATAGTGGAACAGGTGTATTAAATATAACCAAGGATTTGCTAAAAATAAAGCTGTCAGGGAAAAATGCCTGTAGTAAATCATTTACATTTCCCCAAAAGATGTTTATTCTATTGTAACTTGAAATGAAGGAGTCTTATTAATGATTGTTGCTAATGCCAACGGCAATAAAGTAGGAATGTGCCCTTTTCTGTTTTTTATAACCTGCTCAGATCTCTGCAAAATAAAGTCTGCAGACATAAGTAATAAACAAGGAAATGACTAAACCATGAAGTATAAGGTACTTGTATAAGAAACACTGAAATTAGTACTAAAAGTAGTGAAAAGTAACTCCATTACATTGAAGAGAGTACAAGGAGATCAGATAATAACCACTTCAGTATGAATCATGCAACAATGCGAAATCTAGTCATTTAGTGATAGACAAGGCACTTTTTCTTAAAACTGTAATTCATTTAATTGAAAGTATGCAAGTTGTTTATCACATCTAGGAGGGAAGTTCAGATGAAATAACAAAGGAAGGTATGGATGCAGACTGGAACACGAGTTCTATCTAACATGCATTGTTAGCATGATTAAAACTGGGTATTGCTGAACCAATTCTCATATGGGTACATAATTTACAGTTATAGACTATGCTTTATCTTCATTAATTTTGTATCCCTAAAAAACTTGAAACTCTCAAAATGTTCCCCAACACTGAGATATCCTTTTCTGGATTTATCAAGTAGAAAATAATATCATCTGCAAATAAAGCCAATGTTTCTTAAAATCATACAAATTAATATCCCTGCATTTCTGACTCCCTTAATTTTTTTTTTGTTTGTTTTGTTAGTGACTCTAAATTAAAAGCTAATAAAAAGGTTGGGGGAGATAACACCCTTGATTGGTTCCTGTGTTCAAACACAACTGATCAGAAAAGACTGCTCCAACTTTGCTTCTTGTCTATTATCCTTCATATATTATTCCAATTTAAAACTCCCTCAGGTGCACTTTATTATCACATGTTACTCGCCAACTCACTGCCGCCTTCTGCTCCCTGTCCCATCTATACCCACTAACTCTCCCCTAGACTAAGTTGAAAAACTTTCCCTTAAGATGTCAATGAACCTCATATGAACTTGTGTACATTCCCCTCCTTTGACAAGCTGGCTAGTAGTTTTTGTTTTTCCTTTCTTCTCTTATCTTCATTACATCTTCATGATTATCTCTACTAAACATACTGTATGAACAACAATCATATGCTACTACCTGCTATACTTTTAATTGTATGTCAAAACCATTATGCTTATGTAAATATCTTATGCAATCATATGTTATTATCTGCTATATTTTATAACTGTATGTGTAAAGCACAATGCTCATCTAAATATCTTATGTATAGTATGTTAACAATTGTTTCTGGAGCTTTTCTCCTTGGGCCACCACTGAAAATGGACAGCTTTGTCCAGTTTGACCTCCTAAGTAAACAAATGTAAAACAAAATAAAATAAAATAAAAATAAAATAAATAAAATTAATATACTTGGTGGACAGTTTGGGTCATGAACCCTAGTCAGTATTCCTGTCCAGTGATGCACATGATAACAACTATAGTGGTACTTACTTAATGTTTCTTCTTCTTCTTTGATTAGGTCTTGATTTAAGTTGTTGTATGTTGTAGGTCCTCACTGTCCATTTGACCTTGCTACAACTGCATTGGACAGCAACTTGCTGGCTTTGTAACCATCACTGTGCACCATTCACTGGGCACAAAGCCTGAGGTGAAGTTATGATTGAACATGGTGGTTAGGTGGGGTGCCAGTTCATTCTGTAGTTCATGTATTATGTAACTATATATATATATATATATATGTGTGTGTGTGTGTGTGTGTGTGTGTGTGTGTGCGCGCGCGTGCGCACATCTTTGTGTGGAACATATGCTAGGCTCTGATGCATGATGCAACAAAGATTTAGCATGCACGCAAATCCTGCATATTTCACTGATTCAATGTATTTCTTTTTCTGCATTTCTTTAGTTTTGTATTATTGTGTTCCATTATAAAAATGAAATTCTTTCATATTGAAATGAAGCAGTTTAAGAATTAAAAGAAAAAAAAACAGCACCATCAACAATTACACAGTCAGAAAGAGGTGTTACTGACAAAGCTGACTAAAGTCTATATTAAAACAACAGAAAAATGGACTAAACTAGCCACTCTCCTGGACTACCCCATTAATATGCACCTCTGGCCACAAGATATCCCTCCATGCTGAGGCCGCTACAAGGGGAAAATTTCAGTGGTAGAGTAGTTTAATGAACTGAACTGGCTTATGAAATGGAGAAAACTGCCAAGCAAAGGCTTCCTTATCGTGCTAATTCTTCCTGAATCACAGCCTAAGGTTAGTAACAAATATAACTAACCCTTAATGGCTGAAACTGATCATGAATATGCTATATGGCTTGAGGTTGTGAACACACCACATCATATATGGGTTTAGCTTATAAAATTCAAATAAACAAATACAAGTTCAGGTACATCTTTTATCTCTGCATATCACCAATGGCAACCTAGATGACAGAACAGCAGATTTATTAAATTAAGCACAACTTTACCAGGAAATATTAGCACTTTCATCTTGCAATTAAGACTTCTTCAGCTATATACAACAGAACAAGTACTCATCTTAAAAAGACTATTAAAGTCACGTGATACAGAACACAATGAACAGACAAGAAGGAAAGGAGAGGCAAAGCCATTTAAAGAGACAGTCAGTAATTGGAAAGGAATTACACAGAATACTTGCACAAACCATGAGACTGATACAACGTTTAGCAAAACTGAAGTAGAAAGGTTTTAAATAACTCTTAAAAAATGATAAAAAACAGATATTCCAGACTAATCAAAAATATTTCAAAATATATCACTATCTGTCCAACGCTCTTCTTTTTAAAGAGCACTTGTTACTAATAACATCATTCAAACCTGGTGGCACAGATGCATTTAAAAATATCTGCCACCATAGCTCCCTCTCTACCAACAATAGGGACCAAAGGCCACTCCTAGGGTCTGATATCACCTGTTCCAAGACCCAAAAATGAAATTTATGGTCTGGAAATAATGTAATGTCTCTGAAAAGGACTTTGGTTTCCTTATGTTTCTTGATATCATAAAGGTGCTCATAGATACGTTGTTTTAACTTTCTCTCGGTCTTGCCAACATAAAAACCTGAGCAAGTCTCACATCTTGCAATGCAGACCACACCACTGGACTGGCAATTGAATTTCCGTTAGATAAATAAAGTTTTAACAGTTATCTGAATACAGTCACTGACAAAAATGTGACTGCATTGGCCACATGCTCCACATTTGAACATATTGCCAAACATAAACTTACACCTAGTGATATTGGAACTCTCAAAGTAGTTTTTAAAAGTATGCCCTCTCTTGTATACAATCTTTGGCTGGGCCCCCAATTTCTCCAATTGTTCGTGTAGTTTTGGACTATGTACATTCTGGGAATACATACGACTACACACACACACACACACACACACACACACACACACACACACACACACACACACACACACACACACACACACACACACTCTCACACACACTCTCACACACACACACACATATATATATATATGTTCATAGGTTCATAGATTCATAGGTTCATAGGTAGGTACTAGGCTATCGGCCCTAGGGCCTATACAAGCCTAGCCAAAAAGGTACACTGGCTTTCGCCACCCAAGAAAATTATTTTCCTGTGCCCCTGTCGAGCAGAGCCACAGAGGTGATCCCTGGGGTGAATTTCCTATTTCCCAACCAATCATGAAGATTGAAGAGTGCTAATGAGGAGCTTTGTTTGATATAGATAGGTAGTTTGCTTTAGAGCATGGGAAGTCTCTGAGACAGGAATCTATCCCTCCAGCATGTTCTGTTTATTGTGGTGACAAGATTTAAGTCCCTAGAGCATGTAGCATGGAGGGATTGGGATTTCTTTAAGTGGAGCATGTCCAACAGCTCTGGGTTTGACATAGCTTTGTATGTTTATTTATTTATTTATTTATTTTACATTTGTTAACCGGGAGAGTCCGACTGGATACATGTCCATTTTCAGCGGAGGCCCGGGGAGAAAAGCTCCAAGTACATAACAGACATATGAACATTGTTAATGCAAAAAAAGGAAGATAGTTGAGTTCTAAATACAATATAAAGATACATCACATCTTGGGAAAAAAACAACAGCAGCATATAAAAAAAAAACATAGGTCAGTTACAAAGGCGGCCTTGTTAAAAGCGTTAAGGATAGTGAGGTAAGAGAAGGGTAAATGATAGTGGTTAATCAGGTTTGGAACAGGGACATTGCCAGAGAGTATTGAGATGGGGTTTAAGCTTTTTTTGAATTGTAGGAGTGAGGGTACTGAGGTGAGCATGGTCGGTAGGGAGTTCCACATTTTACCTACAAAGTTTGAGAATAGAGAATCCCCAGCAGAATTATTGGCTTTGGTAGTTTGAGCTAAGATCTTATTGGAGGAGCATAAAGATTGCAGGTTAATATAGGGGTTAATGATGTTTTTCAGAGCTGGTGTTTTCTCTGGGTGATACAGTATCTGGTGAGCCGTTTTGAGTTGGTTGAAATGGAGTTGGCTGGAAAACTCTAACCACCCTAGTTGCTTCAAGTTAGTGCAGTGGTGCGTTCTAAAGGTGGAATTTGTGGCAAATCTAGCTATGTGATTGTAACAAGAAGCAAGTTTGTTAAGGGTTGTCTTGTTTAGGTTTGTAAAAAGAGGGGTGGCATAGAAAAGAGTTGATAGTAGGTGTGTGCTGGCAATTGTAATTTTAGCGTGAGGAGTGAGAAAGTGTTTTACTTTATAGAGAGAGCCAAGCTTTTATTGACTGTTTTGATGGTAAGATTGAAATGGGTGTCAAATTTAAGGGAGTTATCAATGGTAACACCTAATAGCTTTGTGTGAGCTTCTGGTGATATAGTGATTCCATTGGAGGATGTAATAGAGAAGGTGGGGGGAAGAGTCTTGTTAGTGGGTGAGAAAGTAAGTAGTTTTGTTTTGTTGGGGTTGAGAACTAGTTGTCGACTTGAGAACCATTTTTCTATTAGGTTGAAGGTGTCTTGGGTTGAAGCAGTGAGGTCTGCCAGGTTGGAGGCAGTGCTGATGATAGTCGAATCATCTGCATATTGAATGCATGTGGCATGGGGGGTGATTGTGGGCAGGTCATTAACAAAGATGGTGAAGAGAAGAGGGCCAAGAATAGATCCTTGGGGAACTCCAAGTGTAACAGGTAGGCATGTAGATAATTTGTCCTGCCATAGAACAGCCTGTTTCCTATTGGACAGGTAGGATTGGAACCATTTCAGCGTGGAATTGCTGAGTGATAGTTTTTTTAATGTATGGAGGAGTTGAATGTGGTTCACCATATCAAAGGCCTTGTTAGGCAGAGATTGCCTGTGAGTAGGCGATATATGATGGAGTAAAGCTGGAGTTTTTTTGAGATGGTCTGCGTAGGCCATCTGTTTGAGGCCGGTAATTCTCTTTGTGCGATATTTCAGTGGCCTTTCCAGATGTTGTAGATGTCTTGTGAGGTGCATACCAAAAGGGGCATTGTACTCTATAATGGGTCTAATGAGTGACGAGTAGAGGGGAACAATGACCTCTTTTTTCCTGGATGAGAAACCTTTTGTGATGAGGTGTACCACATAGGATTTCCTGACTACTGTGGCAATGTGATTATCAAAGGAGAGACTACTGTTCATCTGTGTCCCAAGGTCTCATCACACTTTCATTGTTAAGTAGACTATCACTTATGTGGTAGCTCATGGGTACAGAGTTTTTCCAAAGGGGATGACAATGCACTTTTTGGCACTGAGCTTGAGGCCATGACTTTGACACCAGGCATCTGTCTCAGTGAGTCCCTTTTGTAGGATGTCCACATCGTTAGGAGTTTCAATTATGGCTCCTAGTTTGCAGTCATCTGTGAACTTCGTTAGCCAAAGACCTTCTGTGTTAGCCTGTACTTCAGAAAAGTAGATACCAAACAGGAGAGGACCCAGGAATGAACCCTGTGGTACTCCACTTGTCACTGGTCTGAAGTCGGATTTGGAGTCTGCTATTTTCACAGTGTGGGTTCTGTCAGTGAGACATATGGCAACCCATTTTGTGACATAAGGATTTATACCTAGTTTAGTGAATTTATCTATAATTCCTGAGTGGGCAATGGTGTCAAAAGTCTTGGCAAGATCTAGATAGGCTGTGTGAACCAACTTACCCTCATCTACAGCTTCGGTGGCTGCTTCAAAGAAATCAATCAGGTTTAGGAGACATGATCTGCCTTTTACAAATCCAAACTGGGTGGGGTCCAGAGTTTGGAGATTACCAGTGTCTTTGTTTATAAGTTCCATGATGATATCTTCCATGGCCTTGCAGAACAGGCTCATTAGGCTAATGGGGCAGTAGTTTCTGGAGTCCGTGGTGGCTCCCCCTTTGTGGAGTGGGAAAACCATCACTGTGCACCATTCACTGGGCACAAAGCCTGAGGTGAAGCTATGATTGAACATGGTGCTTAAGTGGGGTGCCAGTTCATTCTGTAGTTCATGTAGAACACAGCCTGGGATGTGTATACATATATTATGTAACTATATTTATACAGATATATATGTGTGTGTGTGTGTGTGTGTGTGTGTGTGTGTGTGTGTGTGTGTGTGTGTGTGTGTGTGTGTGTGTGTGTGTGTGTGTGTGTCTATATATATGTCTATATATTTCTATGTATATATATATATATATATATATATATATATATATATATATTAGGTTTATATGACATTATTGAGTTTTCAGTTGGGATGATATGTTCGAGGTTCTGAAAACTTGAAAGAAAAAGAAAAAGAAATCTACATTTTTGCAGACAGGCTGTGCCCCTCATGTCCCCTACAAAATATATACTAACTCTGAGATCAAACTAAATGGGGGAAAAGGATAAATGTCCGAATGAAGCATTTCTATGGAAATTGCAGTATAATGGGGATTGGGGAATTTCCCCTTTTCTCCACTATATTGTGATCTCAGAGTTGTTACATATAATTTGCAGGGTATGTGGGGGGTACAGCCCTCCACATTGGTGGTGCAGTGGTGCTTGCCTACCTGCAGAAATGTAGATTACTTTTCTTCTTTTGAGTTTTTGGAAACAATGGAACCTATAGCCCTCTGCTTACTCACCTTTGCTGTAAAGGGCTGTGGTCTCTTTTCTCACACCAGCTAGATAGATTGCTGACAGCTGAGACTGGGATTGTTATACAACTGAGTGTGTTATCCTTCAGATGAGATGTTAAACCGTGGTCCCATCTGCTTGAGTCAGTGGTAGCTCAAGTGGATATAAAAGATTCCAATGCACCTATCAAAAATAGTTGGTGTCCTTTATTTGCAAAACCATTATTTACATATTTACAAACTTTGCATACTTACAGGCACACATATATATATATATATATATATATATATATATATATATATATATATATACATTTCAGTTTCTCACTGTTTTTCAAATTTCTTATAACATCCTCATTGTTATTTCTCCATAATTAACCCTCACTTCTATTGCCACATCCACAATCTGATCTGCAAACATCCATTTCCCATTAAACAAAGTTTCATTCAGTCTTTCATTCCAAAAACCTCATATTACATAAAATAAATTCCTCTCTAAACATCTCACATATTCCCCAGGATTCAATAACACATACACTAAGTGTACACTAAATGTACATTGTTCTGAGTTAACAGACAACACAAACATAACTCATGCCTTCTTCATCCTAATTTTAGTTTTCCTACTGATAATCTTGCAGTTCTAAATATTGACAGGGATTCATAAGCGTTACCCCAAAGTGTAGACTACATGTACACTTAGTGTAAAATTTCTGAGTGACTAGAAAGCACAAAAATGTGATAAGAATGTTCTTGAATACATATAATGTTCACTTAGTGTATGGTTTATTGAATATGGCCAATTATTTTTCTTCTTATTTTTATAGAATCCATACACAATCATATTCATATCTATATTGCTTGTCATTAATCCATCAATCCACCCATCCAACATATCCTATTTTCCATTTTTGTTCATGGGTTGTGGTGCTACTTCACAAAGCCAGTCATCTAGAGTCAAGGTTTACACTGCCGAGTGGCTATCCCTGCTGCAACATTCTTTTCTGAATAATTTTCATAATATTTTAAAAACTATGTTACCTAACATTATAGACTTACATTTTTTTACTTCATCTTTCTTCCTTTTTCCATTACTCCTTATATTCCTTCACTCATCCAATTAATCATAACTTCCAAAACACCTTCTCTCTCATACACAGACATTAATATTCTCAAATAATTCTTCAAACAACTTTTTTTCCAGAGTTCTTACCACCCTTTTACATTAAAAAAATGTATGTTTTCTCCTACTTCCCACAAAATAAACACAATGTTTCAACTTTCTTTTTATATAGCCTGACAATCTAACATCTTGTTATACATCTTTTTCCTTACTATAATGGCTTTAATAAACTCTTCTGGTAAATTTTCCCATGGATTTAC
Source organism: Protopterus annectens (assembly GCF_019279795.1). Taxonomy (NCBI): domain Eukaryota; kingdom Metazoa; phylum Chordata; order Ceratodontiformes; family Protopteridae; genus Protopterus; species Protopterus annectens. The sequence goes on from NC_056733.1 coordinate 496,404,877, forward strand.
ATAATAATATTATATTATCACAGTATTATACTATATCCTTGTATCTTTTTTATATATCATCAATTTTTGTTTCCATGTTAGTACTTTCTTTGATATTTTTTTAATTTCTTCATTCACATATTTTTCTTATTCTCGTCAGTTCCCAAAAGTTTTTTCGTACTCATAAACATTCTCACTATAAAATTCTCATTATATTTCTTTACTGACTCTGATACTCTATCCAATTTGAAAGAAGCAGAATACACAATAGGATTTAATAACTCACAATCCCCTTCATCATCACTCATATACAACACATCTCTTCTCACTGAATTTAATCTTGAACTCCATATGAAAGAAAACACCAGTTAAACAAATTCCTTTTCATTATTTACTGGGATCGTGTAAACAATTGACATCCATGGCCTTTTTTCCCATTAATAAAGAATTCATTAGATACACTTTTTTTCCTGAATGCTAATCTATATATGTCCTCCACAGAAGACATATTTTTCATTTGTTTTATCAAGTCTTCTCACTGCATCATAACTGCATAATTTTTCCCAAAGTTTATTCCTAACAAAGACACTTCATTCACTAAAAAATACACCCTCCCCTATTTTTACTGCATCAGCCAGACCCTTTATTCAAGGTCATTTCCATTTACTTTAAACATCCATTCAGACAAAGCACATCTTCTCCATTCATATGATTTTCTTACAACTACAAATATAGTTTGCATATGTCAAAACAAGTGGCATCACAACTTTCCTTTGCATCATATATCTGGCATTCTCACTTTGTAAGCTACTTCACTCACTATTGCATTTATCACCAATGCAAGCAATATTCCTCTTTACGCAGCCACCTAATCATTAACACTGCCACCCTATTATGCTGATATACACTCTCTCCTAATTCTATTACCTTTGCCATACTTCTCCATAACATTCCTCAAAGCATCGTCTACTATAATTACATTCCTTGCTAATAGCAACTACCATAGTTTCATATCTGTCCTTTTACTTATAATATTATCCACAATTTCTCTCACAACCAATAACAATTCTTAACATCCCTTTCCTTTTATACCATATAAACTTCCATAATATCCCTCATCCTTCTTCTATTGCCCCCTGTATTATTCTCATAAAATCTATAATCTGTGTTATGTATAATGGTTGGTCTCCACTTTTCTTTCATTTTTTTCATATTTCTTTAATATTAATTTTAATATACCAACACATAAGTCTTCATAGACAATCATTCAGTACATTTACAGAACACTCTTTGCCGGTCCCTTAATTTCTTGTACCTTCCATACCCTTCTGGGGTATACTCATATTCATATTCATACTTCCATCTGGGCTTGATAATGATCTTTATTTATTTTCTTAAGTACTCCATAAAATTCATTTATAGCAATTTCTTTTTTCAGATTTTACCTTAACTTGTTCTGGAAGTGTCTTTATTTTCTATTTTCTTATTTTCCATTTGCTGTACTATAATAATCATATGTTTTTACCTTTCCGTTTACATTTTTTCATTTCTGTCATTATATCCTCCCTTACAATGTTACCCAAATATGTAGACACCTCATCCCTTCCTGCTTGTGAATGATATATTCACCTAAGCATTAATGCCCTACATTTTTCTCAGTTCTTTTCTAATTCTTTCCTATATCATAATGCTCTGTTATAGTATTCTGTAAATGCTTTGATACACTTGCATATATTATTCCATATTTCACTTCCTCTACTTTTCTTATATAATCTTGCCACTGAACAGTTTTTGTAAAAGTCTCTTGTGGTTATATAATCCTTCCATAAGTAAAATACTTGCCATTCTTCAGTTTCATGGCATCATTTCTCATTTATTGTTTATATTCCTTTTTAATACACCCTCCTTTTTCCATCACTTGCATCCATACTTCTAAATGGTCTAAAATACCTAATAAAACTGTATCACTATCTTCTATCCCCAAACCTTCCGATAATACAAAATAATTAAGTTCAGATCCAAGTGTCCCCCTTGCAAATGTCCATTGAATTATGTAACATAAGAACAACTTAGCAGATTTTATCCCCTCCTATATTTACATCTTGACATTTCTTGTAACACTTTCCCTTTATATTATATATAATTAAACTTCCTTGCATTTATAATTTTCAAGTTAACAACCACATAGTCTAATGTTTGATGAAATAGATTCTTTCCTTGCTAGTTGTAAATGCATACAGTGCTATAATTCTCTAAACATGTTCTATCCATCTCACATTAACAACATTTAACCTTCCCATCCTTACCAGTGTTTTTTTCACTGTTTTTAACACAACACAGCCACTCAAGAACAGCTTTAACTTACTAAATTTCATATTATATTTCTACCCCACAACTTTTCTGTTTGTAGTCTTTCTTCACTATTTCCACACATTGTTTTTCTGTTTGCATTCTTTCTTCACTTGTCAAGAATGTTATATTCTGTAACATAACAGCATCCACATCACATTTAGAACACCATTCCAATATCCCTTTTCTTCTTACAGTACTAATAATACTGTTCACATTTAGTGAAAGTACTCTAAAATAATTGTTTTTCCTTTTTAAGTTTAGGGAAAATATTATTAAATTTTCATTTTTTTTATTTTTACCCTTTTGTCTTTGAAAAACAAATCCTGTGTTTATATACAGTAATTACTGATCTGCATCAGATTTTTCACTGGCTAGAACTTCAAAAAAATCTTAGAGTCAGTCTTTTCTCCCGACCTCTCTTCCTGCATGTAAACTCTTTCCTCCTTTCCCCCTCAATATTTTTTCTTCTTCCACAGTTTTTTTCTTCACACAGTTCACCCTTTCCTTCAGCCTCCTGTTGTCCTTCCTCATATATTTTCTTCTCTTCGTCTTCTTTTTCATTATTTACTGTGGTGCTGCGGTAGCATTGTCGCCTCACAGTAAGACGTTGTTCTGTTTGATTCTCAGCTAGAGCGTCTTCTGTGTGGAGACATGCGTGAATGGGCGTACCTTCGATGAAGGTTGTGCGTCAGGGCTGGCAACTCGGCACGTAAAATTCTACTGCCAATTATTAGCGGACCGGAGTTCCGCTGTGGCGACCCCTAACTGGGAAAAGCCGAAAGACACAACATAACAACTGTTTGCTCATGACAGTCCACCCATAAGTGTTCCTTTTTTTACACAGCCTTCATTCAACCACATAACTTCTTGCTGATGCCTTTTCTCCCCACATTGCTTGCACTGTATTTTGTCATAATTATCAATTAAATAAGAAAAGTCCCACAGTAGAAACATAATTAAGGCTGGATAGAATATCTCAATATCCCTCTATGACCAACCACAAAAATAACACTTGCCAATTGTTTTACTGTGGGTTTTTTTTCATATTTCAAAACAGTTTCACATAAACACTGCATGCATTTTAATATCTTCTTCTACTTCTTGCTTCTAAACTGCAAGTTAACATTTTTTTTTAATTTAAGTTACTGCCATAAAACAAATAATTCTTCTTTAAATAAAAGTCCTTTTTGTCACACAGTTTCAGAAAATGTAATTTGTCCCTCAGATTTAAATGTTAATTTTTAAAATGTCTCTGTCCTAACATTTCTTGAGCTTTATATCCCAGAGAAGTTATCAAATTGCCTCATACATAATATTTGTCAATTACAGTGTCATTTTTCTTCTTTTTCTCACAGTTGGCTGCATCAGTCTTAAACGTTGCATTCCTTGCCACCACATCACTTAGTTCTTTCCCCACAATACTATGTTCAGCACCCTGGAAATGTTATAGGTGATCTCACCGCATGAAACAGCAGAATTGTCACCTGGATCATCCTACTTGAATATTTTCAACAAAACATCAACCACAAGCCCTGCTGACACCATTTCTGTTACCTGCATCACTTCATTTGACTCACTTGCTTCATTTTCCATTGAGATAGCTAAATGCTACTCAATGTATAATGCATCGCACACATAAATCTTTATCTCCATTCTGATTCTCCATACAGAACAGATACTTATCCAAATTCTCATTTACGACCTCCAGCCTTGCTTTTTCTCCTTCTCCATGCTGCTGCTTCTTAGACCTCTTACATGCTTCTCTAGCAGCCCTCAGGTGTCACCTAGTCACTCCAAGAGAAAAGAGTAAGAAACGTTTTCCAGTACCCTGGTAAGTTCCCTAGTAGTATAAATATCCCCTCAAGTCTTCCTTGAAAAGAGGCCACTAGCCAAGTTGGACTAACTTGGTCAACATAGGATAAATAAATAAAAATCATCTGTTCTTCAAACCTACAAATCACCTGTTCAATATGGTGCCAACAAAACTGCACAGGAAAATTTACTTTCACTGTTCTGTTGTTTTGAATGATAAGCATTTCTTTTAGATGAGCATGGGTTTTGAGAACAGAGTAGAGAATAATTCAAAATCAGACAATTCTGGCACGGAATTATTTGCTCCAGCATTAAATTATAATGAATCTGTCAGATACCATAGCATAACATTGGCAAGTCGCTAAACAATGCAAACAGATCAGGAAATCACATGAATATTCATGGCATTAAACAACATACAACAATCCGAATTATGTAAGCAATGGTAACCTACGTACATGAATAGCACAAGTAGTTTATACTTTTCTAAGACTAGGAAGGTTTGAAAAGAAGCCACAAAAGGAAACCTCCATTGGGTAAAATTGAGCCAGGTACAAACATACAGCAAACTCCAAGAAAAACCCAGCTCAAGGAACCACGTAGAATATTTTTATTAACAAACTTTTACAAATGCTTTCTCAGGCTGTAAAACACCAGTTCAACAGCTCTTAGTTTAAATACTTTACAGCAATAATCATACAATGAGGACTTAATTTGTAAATTAAGTATCTAAAAGGTTTCAAAAGAAGTTGCTTTGTGCCAAAGGCTGTAATTAAGATCGACGTCCAGATATCCTCATTTATCTCCTAAATATAAATATATATATATATATATATATATATATATATATATATATATATATATATATATATATATATATATATGTCTAATACAAACAACAAGCAATTACAAAGAGGTTCCAAATAAGGAATCCTTATAGGTAACTAACTGCTCTCAAAGCAACTGCTAGATATTATTTTGATCAGTTTTTACTATTATAAATTTTATGGTGATATTTCAGTTGGCGCTATCACTGTGTATATTTTCTGACTATTATAAGGTACACAGTAAGATTCATTAAAATATTTTCAATGTACAAAATTAATGTGCAAGCTGAAAATGTATGCTACATGTACAACAATGTGGAGCTGTGGGAATATAAAGGAGGTAATGGAAGGAAGTCCAGGGGTGGCCATGATCGCTATATATTTCTATATATCTCTATCTATATATGTATAGCTATATCTATATCTTGCTTCACCATCTCATCCAAAACAAACTAATTACCACTATACAGCATGGTTTTTGCCCATCACACAGTATCACCACTGCCCTAATTTCCTTCATGGATACTGTATTCAAATCCATTGACTCTGGTAATATCACCTCTGTATTACTGCTAGACTTATCAAAGGCATTTGACACAGTTTCCCATAACAAACTTCGTATTCAGCTATCCATTATAAGCCACACCCCACCATCCCACTAATGGTTTGGAATCTTCCTATCCAACTGCCAATAATGCATTAAATGGCAAAATAAGCAATCCCAATATCAAACCAACACAACCGGGGTACCACAAGGGTCCATACTTGGACTCTTCAATGTTTTCACCAACAACCTCCACACCTCATCACCTCTTAGCTCCATTATCCAATACGCAGATGACACTACCACAATTTCCTCCTCTTATAGCATACACCATCTCCAGAAACTCATCCAAACCACCTTCATCTCAATAGAGACATGGCTGAAAGAAGCCCAGCTACTCCTAAATCTTAAAAAAACAAAACTATTTCTTTTCTCAGCAAAACCAATCTCATCTGACTTTAAAATATTCTCTCAGGATAACACAGAAATTGAAACAGTTCCCACAGCTAATCTACTAGGTGTCACCATAGACAACAAACAAACTTTCAAACACCACATCTGCAATAGTATTAAAAAAACACACATCAAACAAGGAACGCTCTATAGACAAAAAACTTTCTTGGATAACTCCACCATAAAAACCCTCGCCAACACCTTTTTGCTTGCCTCTCTCTTATACGCAGCCCCCTTATACACCAATTTACAATCTTCTTTTAAAAACAAGCTCCAATCCTGCTGCCATAAAATTGCTAAATTTGCCACAAGCCACTCCTATCATTCCCATCACTGCCTAGCTCTGAAGGAACTAAAGTGGCTTCATCTCACTCACCACCTTAACCTAATACAGCTGTCTTCTGCGCATGAAATGATATATACACCTGATAACTGACCAGCCCTCAATCTGTCCTAAACCCCTGAAAGCAAACAACTCCTAACTGTCTACATTCCGAACAAAAGAGCTGGACAGTGCCTATACTTTCATGCTTTCCCGATAAATAAATGTTAAATAAAATAAATAAAAATCTCTTTCTGTGTGTGTGTGTGTGTGTGTGTGTGTGTGTGTGTGTGTGTGTGTGTGTGTGTGTGTGTATATATATATATATTGTATGTATATATGTATATATGTATATATATATATTTCTTATAGGAGACATTTACCATCCTTACATAGTGGATAGATTGTCAAAACGTGAGCAAAAAGGAGGGCACTCACAACTTTTTATGAAGGCAATGCCAGATAGTCATAATTTTATTTAAGAGAGGATATTTTATTAATTTGCTCTGAATTGGGTAAGCTGTATGTAAATACATCATTACTTTGTGCTGAATACATTAAACACAAAAATCCAACTAAGTCACTATTTTGTAATGCCTGTCTTATTTCCATTTACCCACTTATACATTCATTTCTTTGATTACTGACGTAATCCTATTAAGCAAAGCAATGGTGCCACAGCATTTTCAATAGAATGAATCCATTTCTGGACACATACATCTACTCAATAACATATAGCACAAACACAATTGCTGAATCTATAGGAATCTCATAGACTGTCAAGGTCTCAGTACTAATAATGAAAATTAACCTCCTAAAATCAATTGCTGCAAGTGGTTAGTAAGGAAACCTTATATATTAGTCTTCACATGTACCACGTGTCTTCTTAAAAATCACAGTCAGCATGCTCTTTGGCATGCTTGTTTTCTTCACTGTTTTATTGAGCACCAACTCAGAGGGGTTACCACTGAGACAGAAATAAGAAAAAAAAAAATGTCATCTGTGAAAGATATGCTGGCATTTGTGTCTAATACTATCATCTCACTTTGCAGAATGAAGACATTAAGGTGTAATTCCAGCATTGATATGTAATCCCCAGATAAGCAAGGATGGGAAATCATCATTCATCTATGAGGTAAATGTTCCCTGAATCAAAAAGGTTACCTGGATCAAGAAAGACTGTTCTTGTTAGCTTTAATGTGAACTACAATGTATGTTTGGCCTTAGGCAACCACTTGTTCATAGAACAAACAACAACGGGATTAAGTTTATGGCTGCTCAGACTGCTGCAACTACCAATTCTTTCCTCATCTCATGTCAAGAAAGTGGGATAGCTTTTCCATTACTAGCACCCCAGAAATGAGGCCATGTATAAGCCTCACCCCACCCCATGCTGACAATATTGACACCAGCATCATTGCAAGGCACACACAGGATCTGAGTGATGCCATTATAACATTGGTGAGACAAGCCAACATTCTTGGTCTAATGTGAACTACTGCAGCAAGCTACCAGTTGATGAAAACAATCACAACATGTCACTAGATCCACCAGACCCTGCCAGCAAATTATGTGAGCCAGCAATAACCTTCTCAACGCAGCTAGCCCAGTGCCCAAACTGCTACTCAGGCTTGGGTCATCTCTGTCATAGTCAAGGCTTTATCATTCTGTGTCAGAGTCAGACACGAGTAAATAGTTGACCAGTCAAAATCTAGTAAAGTAAACAGAAGCAAACTTCAACAAGGCCTAACATGTGACAAAACAGCAAACTAAAAAAGAACACACAGACTAGCAAAGTCCTTCCACGGATGAGCACTTTCATATTTTTACTAGGGAAGACTTATTCAGAAGGAAAGATGGAACTGTTCAAATTTTCAAGAAAACACAGAAAAAACACTTTAACGGTGTAGGCAGGGGGTGCACCCCCACAACCCCAGTACTTAAATATACCAACTCCGAGACCACACTTCACTGCAGAAAAGGGAAATTCTCCCTACCTGCACCACATGGTGCCATTGAAAGTCTATCTTCGAGCACTCAAAATTGCGAATGTTTGGTCTCGACCATGTAATGTTCGAAATTTTGAGCGTTTGAAGATTTGACGGGTACCCGAAGAAACTAATTTTCAGGTATGAAAATAAAATTAATTAAATTGCCTGGCACATCTTTAGATATCTGCATTGTTACTTTAAATGAATAGCACTCTGGAGAAGATTATGAATTAGGATGGTCAGGGCCAGTGAAAATGTGTGGAGAGTATAATGATACCAAAACTATGCAGGTAAGGAACAGGTGCCAGCACTCAAGCATCAGTATAAAAATCTTTCTTTCAAAACATATGAAATAGCCAATATGAGAGTAATTACAGCATAACAGTTTAGGCCATGCAACTGCACTGAAGGAGAATCTACTGCCCAAACTGTTATGCTGTAATTCCTCTCATCTTGGCTATTTGTTATGTTTCAAAATAAAGATTTTTTTATGCTGATGCTTGAGTGCTTGCTGTTGGCTTTTTGAATATAATTATGTGGAGGAGTGGGAAAGGGCAGTAACAAAGATGAAGTGCAGGAGAAGGCTGACCTGTACAATATGAGGTAGATATGAGAAGACTGACATGATAATATATCAGTATAAGAAATGGTAATGCTTCTTACTGAGTCTGGCATGCAGTTCTGGAATCAATTTATGGATAGAGAGATTTACTTAGATAAAAGGCTTCAAAGAAATAAAACGAGAATGGCTAGGGGCAGGGAATGCTGAAAAACAAAACAAGATAAGCAGAATAGGGATGCATTATCTGGAAGTAAGGATGGATCAAGAGGATATGATTCATACATTGAGGGACTCTGAGAAGGAGACTTTAAGGCGAAAGGAATAAGAAAGATGAAAACACCACATGCAAATAGAAGTTGCTCAATCCAAGGTTGATATATGAAAGTATTATTATATGCAGGTTGGCGGTTGCCTTGAATTGTCTTCCCATGTAGATGGTAGAGCATGGAATGGCAATAGTCTTTGAACACTCATGGATTAGGTGACAGGGGAGAGGAAAGGCAGGGGAGGGTCAGAGTGTGTCATAGTTATTTATAACATGCAAACAATGTAGATGGATCAGAGCTCTTCTTCCTCTTGCATTATTCATGTTTTCATACCTCAGCGATAAAGCTCTACAAGATGTGGATAACGCTGGTGTCTTTCCATCTTCCAGTTACATTTGGTTTTCCTACTTTCAAATTCATGATGCAACTCCACCTTGCATCACAGAGGTATGAGTCACATCCACAGGCTTTATCACTTAAGTGGATTTGAGCTAGGAGCAACTGAGGTCTTCGTTTTCATCTGTACATGTCAGACTACCTCAGACCCTTAGACACATGTGGTAGTCATACTGCCTATGTATTACATCACTAAAGGTCACTTTAAAAGACACAAGGTACAGATCTTTGTCTTATAGCAAGGAAAGAGCAGATTTCCTGCTCTTTGGAAAGGCAATGTGAACTGCCACTGTTCCACATAGCATTATGAACACAGAGGCCTTGGCTTCATACTCCTTCAGTAATAATAGAAATGCCTTATAAGTGGTGCTGCACTTGTAGTCAGAAGACATCACTCACACAGTTACAACCAACTGGAAGTGTGAAACGTATCCAGCTTTTTAATGAATTCAGAAATATTGTGTTGACTGTATCTCACATGGAGTTAAAAACTATCAGGAAAAGAACAGAAAGGATTACATCATATTATATTTCTTGGCAAAAAGTGGTAGAAATATTGGACGAGAATGACTGATCTACTATATGATTCCATATTATACTTTAAAGACTTCTTTATAAGTGTTTTATTTTTATCCTTTGTTCTCTTCAATTTAGGCACCTATGTAAATAGTTTGTATTGCTGGTTTGTTATATTTTTATATTGTTATGTGTGTTGTTAACCAATAAGATAAGTTTAATTTCCTATGTAACAATAATTGAGGTTCTTGTTTTATGAAAATTCAATAAAATGTTTTCAGTAAAAAAAGAAGACATCACATTCTACATGCATGTCCACTGCCTAGCAAGCAAAATGATCCAAATGTAATCATCATAAAAAATGCATTACTAGGATAGTGGTGTGGTATGACCTATATGCAAGGTCTGTAATGGCCCTAACCTCTTCTTTACAGGCTGTATGGTAGTAATAAACCTAGCAACTTTCCTAACGCTTGTGCCTGCAAGGTTGGGCTTAGCTGTAAAATTAAATTAGAAGGGGCAGAAGAATAGAGAAACAACCAATTAATGGTGACTTTGTTTTGTCATTTACCAATATTTGCAGGAACATAATGCAACATTAGCAATCCTTGTAACTTGGTGCATTCAGCATACATTTGAGCATTACTAATGCTGCTGCTTAAAATGCAGAGTCAACACATTGATGTATGGGTTCTGGTTCTTAATGTCCACAATATTAGCATTACACAGCACTAGAGCTGACAAAATAATTCCATGGAAATACTTCCTACATGGAGACTGTGTTGTGTAAAACCAATACCTGCCTGCTGCCTTCGGAAAACAAAGTCAGGGGAGCGGAGAGTAACAGCCAATAAAATTGATGTACAGAGCTGCAGTGTTAGATTCATATACTGTTTAGAAAACAAGTAATATCTGCCTTCTTTCTGCAGTACATCATAATGAAAGTCATCATTCTAATATAAATGCAGCTGCCTTTGCCAGAAGTACAACCATTATTCTTTTTAAGGTGCTCTGAATATTATACAATGAAATAAAACAGGTGTCACAAAAATTGTGGTACTTATCAGTAAGATGCACCAGGACTGAAGAAAAAATGACATTCCCTCTCTAGTTTGACAGAAGGAGGAATGAAACACCACAACTAGGGCAACTACTAAATTTAAACGTCTGCTGAGTCCTTGGAGTTCTGTTCAGTCTTGCATACGCTGGTCGTCAAACATGGAGTTAAGATGCAACTTCATTACAAATGCTATATTCAGCCAAGCGTCTCCACAGCGTCTACTGCTCATTGTTCAAAGTCAAGGAAATCTCCTCTAAATGGATTATTCCAAAGGCAAGTGCTTCTTAAAACAGACATTCCTAGTCTCCAGTGACATCGCTGGAATCAGCTATTGACAGTGTTGCAGATTTGCATTTTCTTTTTGACAATGACTCTCCTGACCTTTGAAGTCATTAATTTATTTACAGATGATAGACCAAGTTCCAGGTGTTGGGGGAAAAGTCAAATCTGTTTTCCACTGGTAAAGCTCAGACCAGTGAATCTGTGGCGTGTTTTTTTTTTTTTTCTTTGTTTTCTTTCATTTTGGAAGGGGATTTACACTGAATAAAGATACACAAGTGCCTGAAATTAACTGGTGCTAGCTACCTCAAGGGAAACTTTAAGAAAAGCTCATCAAAATATACTGCATATACTGATATTGATACAGTCATTGTATTTTTTTATAATTTAGTTTCTGTTGTTGTTTACTGTCACTGAATAAAATTTTCCGGTATTTTTTTTTCTGTTGCTGAAGCATTTGCCATTTGAAGTTATTCAATTATCATATCCTAATCAATATCAAAGCAGCCTACAGGGATTTCAGAGAATGTTGACATTCTTAAATGCAGAGGATATCTTAATGATCAATACTAAATGTTTATAGTAAAAAGAAGCCAAATAACAGGTCAGACTGAACACTTCAACAAAATACGTAGCAGCTGTTAGTACACTGGCATTGTTCCCAGATGTTTTGTAGAGTGCCAGAAACAACAAAATAGCTGAAATGACAGCATTGGCTCTTTGAAAGATTGTAATTAAAATATTAAATCAAGAAAAAAAAAAAATATATATATATATATATATATATATATATATATATATATATATATCGCATACTAATACTAAGAAAATAAGGTATGAAACAAACAGATATTACCACTGGGCTTAAAAACAGCCGAAGCTCTTCATATATTCCCTTCCTTATAAGCAAAGTATATTAAATTATCATGTAAGATTAGATCCTGGAAAGGCCCAAAGTAGTACTAGTTGCTAAATATGTAAAAAAGAGAGGAAAAAATATACCTCTTCCTGTTACTACAAATTCAGGTAATACATTTTATGTAGTTATATTTAAAGATATGTTATACACATCTAAGTATGTGTAAAGATCAAGATTCATACACTAAAATAATAATAGCAAGATACAGAAAACCTTTCACTTCATCACCAGAAGTAGTAATGGCTAAGCACAATTCCTTCTATGTGAAATATTCGGTAGTAGCCAATATATATGCATGTGTATGGTACACACACACACACACACTATATATATATATATATATATATATATATATGGATACATAGATACACATATAGATATATAGCTGCACAGATATATTTATATACATCTATATATCTATATAGATATAACTATAGATATAGACTGTGTTTATCACATTACCTTGCAAACGCACACATACACACACACACACACACACACACACACACACACATACACACACAGACACATAAAACTAAGCACCAGAGCTAGCTGTTTTTTGGCTTCGAATTGCATGACAAGATTTCTGATATACAGGAATAATCACGTGCGTGCAGTGCACGGCACAGAAAACACTCTGGGATAGTTAGTATAATGTCTTACTACTGCTGCAACTATAGCTTTTTACAAGAATCATGATTCAGCATTTGTTTAATGAAAATCACATATCCAGCCACAAACCAAGCCCTTGTGCTGACCATGTCCAGCGTAATATCACTGCGGAATACATTCTTTAAATCCTTCTCCAGGACATGAGAATATTGGTACATTCTAGTCTCTACCTCAGTAAATGAAAATAATAAATGGTGCTGCACCAGTGCAGAGATTTTCCATCTACCTTTGTTTTCAATGACTAGAGTACCTTCATGAGTCCAGACAGCTTGCAGGACAGCTGGGGAGAGTAGGTCTAAGTGTCTCAGTGACTCTTCTTTTTGAAGAATGGGATAAGTATATATTGCTTATCGCTGTTGGACCAATGCTCTGCTAGGAGGTGCTAGAGGAGGGGGTTCTGTACACTGGGGTATACAGAGTACAGCAAATGTGATGTCATGACATGGCCACTCTCTCGGGGTAAGGATGTAATAAGAAAATAAGAGTGACAAATTGTTCATGCTGTCTGCACCATACATTTCCATGGATAGACTTCTGCTAGGCAAACATTTCCTCCCTTAGCCTCACTACAAGAAACTTCTATCACCCAAAACAAGCAGGCGGGTGTGTATGGCAATGTCTCTGCCCTCAGCAGGTAAAGTAAGAGGTCATCCAATAGTGTCTGGCTCTACAGGGTGTATGGCGGCAGGTCAGGAGGTTGCCAGATGTGTAAGCAGAAGTGGTCTTTAACATGATGAGGTCTGCCACTGGTGGGTATAATTTAACTAGAGATAGAAAGCTTAACTGCAAGGATCAGCTCAGTTCCACTCTGCATTCTTGCAGTAAGTCATGTGGTTTAGTACAAACAAATCAGGTAGCTTAACAAGTGCTGGGACATCAGCAATGAGTGAAATGGCTGAGATTTTAGCGGACATGACTCTTCACATGGAGAAAAACAGCGTGGTTACCTTACAGTATGTGTCTCTCATGGAAAATTGAAAATATCTGAGAATAACAGGCTCAGAGTGCATATCTTGTTGCCACTTCCAGTGGTACATATAAATCTCATGTTCACTGTTGCACATTCACACCATACTAAACACCAGTCACTACTAACACACTGACACTACTGGTTGCTAGAAGGCTGCATGCAATGTGCCTTCTTAACTGCTACAATGTTCAGAGATTACAAGGGCCACTGAGGTGGAGGTGATGGAAGGAATGAAGCTTAGAAAGGACAGAAAAGTTAATGATGACAGTTTAAATAATGTATACCCTACTTCCTGTTTAAGTTAGTTACCACAATACAAATAATTTGTGTAACAATACAAATAATGAGTAACTTTGTTCCATGATTAATACCTTGAAAGTATTATCTGCTATTTGTAAATATAGCTGATGTGCCTGAATCAGTGACAGAATATGTCACATGCATGACTCTGCAGGAATGATTATTTTAACAAAACATTATTTAAGAAACATCTCATAATTTAGTATTTTATCAGTCAGCCAGTCTATCAGCCAATCATTTCCTTTTTCCCAACTTTTTTGTACGGTGGTTCTCTTTGGAAGACAGATTAGAACATAAATATCTGTTTCCAAGAAAACCAACATTCTGTATATGCAAAGATAAAAAAATATATAATGACTACAAATACACACAGTACAATAAAGTAGCAATGAGATGAACTGAAAATAAATAACGTTAGGGCTGCACTCTAATCCTTACAAGTAGCAAAACCTTGATTAAAATAATATTGACATTCATTTCTAGTACTAAAGGTATGCAGGTGTGAAATGTGCAAGAAAGACTAGGCTAAAAAGACGGCATGATAAGGAATACAAAAACAATTACTCATTCTCCTAATTTCCTCAAATCCCTCAGAAAGATATTTTATGCCCTTGTGGATCGCATCACATCTACTGAAAAGATAACCTGTCAGTTTGTAGGTATTTTACAGCACTGAAGTGAAACATTATGCATCATGAAAACCATGCACATGTGAGAGAAAAAATCCATAAAGGTCAGTCATCAATAACTCACTGCTGGTCAGTCTTGCAACAGGGTAAACAGATAAAATGGTTGCTCAAACAGGCACAGTGACAGTGTAGACAATGAGATATTACCACTTATAGATTCATTTGATAAGGCCTTAATGAAACCCCTATATAAAAAAAATACAAGCCTCTTTTTGTATGAGCTCCCTGCTCAAAACTACCTTTACTATATTTAGATCAAAGTTTACAATATATTTAAATAGAAGTTTAAGCTCAGTATTTGGGAGTCTCTTATCTGAGAAACAACGATGTTGTATTTTGTACAACACCCAAGCACACAGAACAAAACTGACAGTACACTGTTTCTCTTGGGTAAAAACTATGTATGCAAAGTAAGTTAGCAAGAGATAGAATGCTATGTCTTCACCTTTCTTAATCATGCAAAGAAGGACGCAGTATGCTGGGAGGATCTGTTTAGATTAAATAGCAAAACAGTGTGTTCCCTAAATTGCAAGGACCAGCTCAGTGTCACTGTGAATTCTGGAAGCAAGTTTACCTCTCAACTGTACAGATTTTTGCAGAATATCCAGATATTTGCCTCAGATTTTTGGTCCTTTTCTCATAAAATTGTGGTATTATGGCAAATCATTGGCAAATTATTGAGGGTTGAAGTCAGAAAATAATGGCAGACATTTGAGATTCAGACTTTATAGCCTTCAGAGTTTGTGAGAGCAATATTTAAACAGCGTCACCATTTTTGGGCCTTTGCCCCCCCCCCCCCCATTATTGATAGCTTTGTCCAAATTTCTTGCTCTAAGAGGTTGAGAGGTATGAAATCATGTAGTCTGATAAATATAAACCAGGTTCATTAACAATTGCTGGAACATCAGCAATGGATGAAATGGTTGAGATTTTAGTAGACGTGTCTTCCACTGGAGAAAACAAATAGTGTTATAATCTTAAGGTAAGTGACTCTCATGGAAAAATGAAAATAATTGAAAAAATCAAATTCAGATCAGATATTATTAGAAACAATATTATCGATTAGATAGAATATAATTTGTAGCTGCTGTAAATCACACATAGTAATCAGGGTGCAAGAAATTGTTTTTAATAAAATCCTGAAGCTACCAAGTATCAGAGACTCATTCACACACCCTGGAAGTATATTCCAAATTTTGAACTCTAAACACCTAAGGAGCTAATCCCAGTTTACTCCAACGACATCCCTAAAACTACTAACAGCCCAATGGGTGCAGAGTGTAAGGAAAGAAAAGGCAGATATAGGCCAGCAGTTCCTGTATATAGTAGATATGCAGTTCCTCTATATAGTAGAGATTTATGTTGATTGGGGTAAGGCAGACCACGATCAAGATCCTGTTGATAATGTATGATCTAACTGACAACCAAAGTAAACTATGCAGAAAGGTTGCCACAAAGAAACCGTTATGATTAGCTAGGGCTGCAAACATCTGCATCTCAGATCAAGTAAATTATTTGTGTTAGGTACAGAGATAGCAAATTATTCACCAGTCTTCTTGATATGGATGATGCAGTGGTACAGCGGTAGCATTATCACCTCACAGCAAGAGGTTCTCCAGTGTGATTCTCAGCTGGGGTGCCTTCTGTGCAGAGTCTGCATATCCTCCCTGTGTTCATGTGGGTTTCTTCCAGGTGCTCAGGTTTCCTCCCATGTCACAAAGACATGAGCATTTTTCCATGGGCCTCCACTGAAAATTGGCTTCGTTCCAAGTCAGACTTTTCTGGTAAACAAAATGTTAAATAAATATTCTGGAAAAAATTATGAATTTTGGCAATAATAGCATTCTGCAATTTAAAGCAGAAGCAATTCAGTCCTTAAATAAACAATCATCTCTCTGAAGGATTTTGCAGTTTTTGTATCATGCAGTTATAGATTATTCAAATATCAGAAAGTCTGAAATCCTATAACAAATCTAATAAAGTCTTTCTAATGCTAGAGACAGTCCTAAGATACCACTGCAAGTGTGACAAGGAGGCTTTGGAATTCCAGGTCTGATTTGATGTACTTTAAGGGTAAACAAAAGAAGCAAGCAATGTTATCATGTGGTTTGCAATTTCCTTCAAAGTTACTCCCAGAAAGATTTCTCTTTACTCAGTTCTGCCATTGTAATTACTCAATAAATACATCCCAAGACTTGCTGAGGAATAAATATACTTTTTCAAAGAGTACAAATATATTAGCCAAAGAAATCCTTCTAACTATCTAAGAACCATTTGAAATAAAATGTGTAGGATTGACAATTGAAAGAAAGAAAAAGTAAATAACAGCAAATTAGTTTCCATCCAGGAAACTCACCATCAGTGTTTTTGTTTTCTCTATAGAATATGATTCATTTGTAGTATAGCATTTGGAATGCTTCTTTCAATCTGTGAATTATTTATGTTTGCAATCTTTACTCAACAACAAATGTTATTGGTACAGGTCATTTCCATTGTACAGAAACAAGGCATGCCATTTCAGAGTCCAGTTCTTCCCTCCTAGGCTGATTCTGTGACTGCCCATACATTTCTAGAGAAGTGGATTAGGTGTTAAAATAGCATTTTATACTTACAACTACTTATCACATCAACAGAACTCTTGTGTTGAATTTAATATATATATATATATATATATATATTTAAATATATATATGGGATCTGTACTGTCAACCGAATGACTGTTTCACTGAAAGAGAAACAGCCAAGCACACTTTCGCGAAAGTGCTTTTCACCGAAAAAGCACTTTTGTGAAAGTGTGCTCAAAAAAGAGAATAACTTGAGGAAATGGATGTTGCTGAGATCGTAGCAGAGTGGGGATAAAGGAATATTCCCTTTTCTCACTGTAGTGCAATCTTGGAGTGTGAATATAAAAGTAGGGGGTGCAGCCCCCCACATATGGGGTGCAGGGGATCTTCCCCGTCCTGTGCAAATATGAGTTCTTTGTTTTTTTTTTTATTTTGTTAGTTATTATTTTTTTTGCACACTTTAGCGAAGGTGCTTTTTTGGTGAAAAGCACTTTCGCTAAAGTGTGTTCAGTGGTTTTAGTTTCGGTGTTTTGGGCGTTCAGTAAATAGTCCTAGATCCATATATATATATATATATATATATATATATATATATATATATATATATATATATATATATATATATAAAATTTAAAATATATACCATTTTACATATTAATTTATATGCAAGCCTGGTTATTTCATGTTAGAAATAAACTATCCCATGTGGGGTGGGAGTATCCTACAATTCAATCTACAAAGTTTGGTGTTTTCAGTTGTTAATGCAATACTAGGTTCTTGTATGGTATTTTATTGGATGCTTGTGTATTCAAAAATCACCATTATGGTGATATACTAACTCAATAGAGAACTGTTATTAGAAGGCAATCAGGTACTTAACTGTCCAGAGACTCCTTCTTGGTCCAGTGGCAATGAGAACTGCATGGAATATGGGAGAAGAAATCATGGGTTCAGTTCCCAGTTAAGACTCAGTGTTTTTATTCCCTGTTCAGTGATTTCCTTTTCATTGTATTACATGCAGAACAACACTACAGAACTTGGCCAGAGCCTCAGAGCATTAGAAATAAAAATAATTAGAAAGTAATGTGTATAAATAAAATAAAAGATGTGTTTATGCATACCAAGTAATACTTATCCAAGTCAGCCGTCTCATGATAAACCTAGACATTATATCTGTGACTGTTATACTTATAGAATAGTGTGTGCGTGTGTGCGTGTGTGTCTGTGTGTGTGTGTTTTGTATCTTTAAAAAGCATTTCAAGGTCGTTACGTGCATATAAATAGCAAGCACGTGCTAGCTTCAGTGCCATTTTGAGAGTGCAGCCATTGTGTGAGCATGTATGAGTGTAATAGCTAGTTTGTTTATAAGTTTATCTAAGTTAAAGTTATTAAGCCTCAATCCTGATGTGTTTGTATTTAATAAAGCTGCTTGAACAGAACCTACAAATACTTGTCTATTTTATCCTGACTGGACGAGCAATATTGTGTCAGAACTGGGATTCCAGAGACTGCTTTTCAGAGCTACAAGAGAAACGAGCAGGAAAAAGGGCCAAAAACAAATCGAAGATAATGAACATTTGCACAAATGATATATTTTATAAAAAAGGTAAGACAGAGCATTACAAGGGCACAAACAGCATTATTAAACAAGCAAGAGAAACAAAAGGTTTGCTAATTAAATGAAATGTTTAAAATTAAGATATTTAGTAAAATGATTATCAGAAAAACACATAAGGGGTTCAGAATTACCGCGGAATTGCAAAATGGGCATGTTTAATGTAAAATGGGCATGTTTAGACTAAAACGAGCACAAGAAAAGTACAATGGGCATGGAAAAGGATTAAACGAGAAAAACAAATATAATAAGGGCAAAAAGAGTACATTAGGCATAAATAAAGCAAAGCAACTGAATGTTTTTTGGCAAAGTACTGTGTTTTGGCATAACTACTAATTTGCATTGTATACAGGGCATAACTAGAGTTATTTGAAGTATCTCAAAGTGTGTAAAACTGCTTACAGTGTGTGCTTATTACTGTGCATTTATTGTGAAGAGTTTATTGGTGTGTAATGTGCAACTATTTGGTAAAGTACAGTCAAAATACAGCCATTTCAAAACGTTTCTTGTGCTGGGTGTGTCTGTTCACAAAGTGTCACCATTACATAGTGTTTCTTGCACTGTAAAGAGTTATTTAGCAAAGTACTGCCATTTTGGAGAAAGTTTCATTGTGCTGTGTACTGGTTATTTGCAAAGTGCAGTTACTTTGAAATGTTTTTTACTCTCAGCTTCTTCGGCCCAGTTCATTTGCACAATGTAGTTGTTTTGAAATGTTTCTTACACTAATAAGTGATGATTTCTTATAGTACAGTTATTTCAAGAGTCTTACCGGGCCCGAGAGACTTATTTTGCAAAGTTCAGTTATTCAGAGGCTTGTGGTTCAATTGGGCATAGTTACAAATGTTGTTGCTGTCTTTCGGCTTTTCCTGGTTATGGGTCGCCACAGCGGAACACCGGTCCGCTAATGATTGGCAGTAGATTTTGACGACATGCTTAGCATTTCATCAGCAATGCCACAAGTGTAAAAAATAGAATCATTTTCAAAAGTTTTGTAAATCAAGTAAATGTCATACAGTTATAATGAGGGGGTCACTCAAAAAAGCAAGTTGATCATATAGAGAGCTGCAGTTTTACTTTCTGCGTAGATGATGTATCAGTAATTGGTGAAAAGGTTGATGCAGTAAATTTGTTAGCAAAGAATGAAGTGTTTTGTATTGTCAGATCAATGGTAAATCCACTGAGCTTAAAGTAGACACTGGCTCAAAATGTAATGTTATGTCAACAGACATATTTGCTAAGGTGAGAACTAATGAACAACTCAATGTGCCTAGTTGTGCGAAACTTGTTGCATATGGAGGTGAAGAAATTCAAACCAAAGGCTCAGTGGTGCTTTTATGTTATTTGGCTATGAACTGTTACAGCTTGTTATTCTATGTAGTTCAAAGACCTGTGCAGTTATTATTAGCTTTTAGAGACTATTTGAGAATTTGACAGAAACCTGGGCAGTAAAAGCAGAACAGCTGAAGAAGCTAGAGGTGATGGAAATGAAGTGGCTGAGAAAAGTGGTAGGATGCACACTGGGGAACAGACAAAGAAATGAGTTCATAAGAGCAGAAGCCAAAGTAGCTCCAATTGCAGAAAAGATCAAAGAGAACAAATTATGGTGGTTTGGGCATATGTGTAGAAAAGCAGAAGACAAGCTGATGAGGAAGATTTGGGACAGACAGGAAGAAGATAAGAGGAAGCGAGGACATCCCACAAAGAGGTGGATGGATTGTTTGAAAGAAGATCTGCGACAGTCAGGCATGAGTGTTGAAGAAGGCAGGAGTGTGGCACTAAATCGAGAGCATTGGCAACAGTTAACATGATGCTTCGATGCCATGTAGAAAAAAAAAATAGGAAAAAGGGGGCAGATGATGTTGATGATGATGAGAGACTGTATGAGAATGAATTTGCTTTCTTTTACCAAAGAAGTTTGTCATATAAGCACATATCCTAGTTCTAATTTTACTAAAGCTTTTTTTCTCAGGGTATGCTGATGTTTTCAGTGACAAGTTGGGCAAACGTCCAGTTATGTATTCTATGAAGATAGACCCAGAGGTCAGTACAGTGGTCAGACCAGAAAGAAAAGCTCCAATAGCTATGATGAATAAAGTTAAAGCTCAGTTGGATAAAATGTGCAGCAAGGTGTAATTTGTCCAGTTACAGAACAAACTGAATGCGTGTCATCCATGGTAACAGCCCACAAAAAAGGCTCAGACAAAATTAAAATATGTATTGACCCAAGAGATTTGAACAAAGCATTAAAGAGACTGCATCATCCAATGCTTACAGTCGAGGACGTTACAGCCTTAATACCAAATGCCACTGTTTTTTTCTGTCATAGATGCAAAAAGTTCATTTTGGCAAGTGATGTTTCATTACAAATCCTTATTACTGACCACTTTCAGTACCCCATTTGGCAGATATAGATTCCTCTGGATGCTATTTGGAATAAATTCTGTAAGTGAAGTCTTTCAGCATGCAATGGAGCAATTTTTTTCAGATTATCCTTGTGCCGTAATAGTAGATGATTTATTGGTTGGAGGCAATGGTGAACTAGAGCATGACAGAATCCTTAAGAAAGTTTTAGACAGAGCACATGAAGTGAACTTAAAGCTGAATCCACTGAAGTGCAAATTCAGACTACCAGAAATTACATATTAAGGACATTTGTTTACTAGCACTGGCTTGCAGCCAGACCCGTCAAAGCAAGCAGCCATTCTTGCAATGTCAGCACCAGACAATGTTCAGGCTCTACAACATTTTCTTGGTATGGTCAACTATTTAGGCAAGTTTATACCAGACTTCAGTGAATTGACAGTGCCTTTGAGAGAGCTGATGTGCAAAAATGTTATACGGTCTTGGTTGGAACAGAACCAGAAGGCAGATGAAAACCATAAGCAGAAAATTGCCACCCCACCTACATTAAGATACTATATTGTCAATAAACCAGTAACTCTTTCCTGTGATGCTTCAACATTTGGTCTTGGCACAGTTATTCTTCAAGAAGGCAGACCAGTAGCCTATGCATCTAGAACTCTTACCCAAACTGAAATGAGGTATGCTCAAATTGAGAAAGAACTTTTGGCAATAGTATTTGCGTGTTTCAAGTTTCATGATCATATCTATGGTAGATCTATTCAGACTGAAAATGATCACCAACCTCTAGTTACTATTCTAAATAAGCCTATGCATTCAACTGAAGTGAGATTACAAAGAATGATGCTTAAATTGCAAAAGTGCAACTTCAAAATAGTCTTTGCAAAAAGCAAACTTCTTTATCTGGCAGATTCCTTATCCAGATTGCCCAGAAATACAACGGAACACCTTCATGCAGATAATTTTGACTTTGATGTCATGAAAGTGCATAATTTTTCTACCCCGAGACTTGATGATCTGAGAGATCATACAAAAACTGATCCAATTTTGCAAAAGTTCAACTACTACATTAATGCTGGATGGCCATCAAAGCAATCTAATACCACCTGAAGTGCAAACTTATGTTATTTAGAGATGAGATGTTGATGTAAGATGTCATTATTTTCAAAGGTCCTAAAATTGTTGTTCCTGCTTCCTTACAACATGAATATATCCAGATTTTGCATTGTGGCCAACCAGGTTCCAAATATACCAAAAGAAGTGCGAGCGAACTAGTATTTTGGCCTTCTCTAGTAAAAGACATTGATAAAGTGCTTTCTTCTTGATCAGTATGCAATAGTACTAAACCACATTTACAAAAGGAACCACTTCAGCTAGGTCAAGTTCCTGAACTACCTTGGCGAGTAGTAGCAACTGATATATTCGAGTGGAACAATCAACATTACTTAGGTTGGTAGACTCTTATTCAAACTGGTATGAGATTAATTTACTACCTAATGTAATGTACACTGTTGTTATCACCAAATTGAAATATAATTTCTCAGTCCATGGTACATACATACATACATACAAATATTTCAAGCATGGGCATTAATGCCCTTCTAGGTTGCTAATATACCAAAACACTTGTTCCCATAACAAATCTCCAGGCTGTTCTTAAAAAATATCTAAACTAGTACTTGCTTTGATGTAATTTGGTAGTCTGTTCCATGCATCAGCTACCCTCTCAGAGAACCAATTAGTACACTTCTCATTCCTATAGAATCTTCTACACAGGTTGTCTGATGATTCTCTAGTACTTTTTGTTAACCCCAAACATTCCCAGAGGTAGTTGTCTGTAAATGCCCTATATACCTGAATAAGATCACCTCTTAGATAGCTGTAAGAGACACTGTACAAGTTCAGATATTTTTAGCCTTTCATAATAACTTACATTTTCACATCCATGGTATATTTCCGCTGTACTCTTTCCAATTTACTCATGCTTGTTTTCTTATAGGATTTCCATATTGTTATTCCATTCTCAAGTTTGGGTCTGATGTAACTAACAAACAATTACTTCATTATTTTTGATTTCCTAGACTTTATAAATCTTTTTATATAACCTATAGTCCCATAACTATTATTAAAAAATTGGTTGACATGATTTGAAAAAAATCATAGCTGAATCTACCCATATACCCAGGTCCTTAAATGAGTCTACAGTTTCAATCACTGTGTGCTGTATTAAATATTCACCTTTCAGTTTATGCCACCTAAATCCCATAATGCTTAGTTTTTGATGTATTCATCAGCATATTATTCTCATGGGCCCAAATGGTCAATTTAGTCAAGTTATTTTGCAGACATGCCTTATCTGAACACATGTAATCAGTTTACCCAATTTCAGGTCATCTGCATATAGACTGTAGAACACCTCAGATGAAAACGTTAGGTCTGAAAGATACAATCTAAACAAGTAAGGGCCTAGGACAGAGCCCTGTGGGACACCCTGACTGTAACCTAGGTTTTCACCTGTCCAGTTGCTGTATGATACTTGCCATGTCCTATTTGTAAGCCATGCAGTTATCCATCTTATCAAGAGTACATCAATACCTAGTTGTACTAATTTATTTATTAGTGTTTTGTGTATGGCCTTGTCAAATACTGAAGTTAAATCTATATAAATTACATCACAGCACAATTTTTCATTCATAGCTGTTATTATATTGTTATAGAACATCATGTTACAGGTGGTAAGAGATATATTTTCAACATATGCATGCTGATATGTAGTTTCAAGTTCCAACCTATCCAGTTTTGACAATAACTTATCCAATATTACCTTCTACATTATTTTTCCAAAACATGAAAGTAGGCTTAAGGCTCTATATGACTATTGAATTGTCCTACTCCCCTTTCCCTTAAAGACAGGTTTAATAAGCACATGTCCAATCTTGAGGAATCTCATCATATTTATAGGACCTAGTGAATAACAGATATAATGGTACTGTAAGTTCTTGCTGAAGTGTTCTCAGGTCATTGTAACTAATTCCGTCTCCTCCCTACACTTTGCTTGGATCCAGTTTGTGCAGTTCTTTTACAATATAATCTAATTTGATTCCGGTATCTGGGGTTACTTGGATGTCACTAGGACAACTTTATCACCTATTTTGTGAAGCCAAGCTGTTTTGCATAAGATTTAATAAAAATATCTATAATCTGTTTTCGAATCTGCATACAGTTTATTAATTTGTGCGTCTTTACTCCTTCCACATCTTATGTATCAATAAAAAGGTTTCCTGTTATGCTCAATATCTTTAGATAAATTTTCTTCAAATTTTTCTTGATCTTGTCTCACACTATGCTTAATCTGTTTGTCTAGCTTGTTTATTTCAGTTTTCAAAGATGTAGTCCAACCTCTCTTCCACTTCTTATATTTTTGTCTCTCACCTTAATCAGATATCTTGTTCTTATGGAAATATATCCACCTGATGTTGTATGCCTAGATCCTGATATTAAACAATTTTTTTTGATTTTTTGCACTCAAAGCTCTTTCAAAACTTTCCACATTCCTTCTGCAGTTTTTCCACTGAATATCTCACTCCAGTTAGTTTTACATAGTGACTGTTTTGCTTCCATATAATCTGTAATTAAACTTCTGTGCATTGGCTTAGATTTCAGTTTGGCAGAATTATCTAGCAACAAATTAACCTTTATAACCCCATGATCACTGCAGATCAATGGTGGTAAACTTCACTTGAAGTTACAGTAATTTCTTTGAGAACAGAAACAACGTTAGTATATGTCATCATAAGGCAGGTTTTTTACAATCTGAAGCAATTGTTGTTCCTGAATATACTCACTAACGTTGTTGAATCAATATTATTCCAGTTTTTTTCTGGTAAATTTAAGTCCCCAGCTAATATTATTCTACCCTACTGTGTTTCATGTAAGAAATGTATGAATTCCTCTAGGCCATATGCACTTGACTTTGGTGGTCTATGCACTCGAAGAATTGTTATATGTTCCGGGGTTGTTTTTATTGTCACAGTTACACAGTCTATAGTACTGGTGTTATCACTGAAGATGTAATAATCACATGTCTACTAATTATCTTTAATCCCTATCATAACACCTCCACCTGATTTTTTGTTAGAATGTCTGTTACAGTAAAAACATTCATACCCTATATATATATTTTCAAACATAAAACTACTGTTCAATCTCAGCCTTACTACAGGATATGTACCCAAAGAGTGGCGTACAGCAACAGTGGTCCCTCTCCACAAAGGTGGTGCCTCAATGGATCCTGGAAACTATCGCCCCATAAGCCTGACTAGCTTGGTCTGCAAAGCTATGGAAAGGATCATCATGGACCTCATAAATAAAGATATTGGGGACCTACAGACACTGGATCCTACCCAGTTTGGCTTTGTTAAGGGTGGATCCTGCCTCTTTAACCTGGTCGAGTTCTTTGAAACAGTCACCAAAGCCATTGACGAGGGGAAGGTGGTCCACACAGCCTACCTGGACCTCACAAAAGCCTTCGATACAATACCCTACTTGGGCATTATAGATAAGCTCACCAGCTTAAATATAAACCCCTATGTCACTAGATGGGTTGCAAACTGGCTCAAGGACAGAACCCACATGGTTAGAATTGCTGGAGCCATGTCAGACTCCAAACCAGTTGCAAGTGGTGTCCCACAAGGCTCAGTCCTGGGACCTCTCTTGTTTGGTATATATTTCTCGGAGGTACAGGCCAACACAGAAGGACTGTGGCTGACCAAGTTCGCAGATGACTGCAAACTGGGCGCCGTAATTGACTCTCCAGCCGACACAAGCATCCTCCAAAAGGGCCTCATAGAAACAGACAGCTGGTGCCAGAGCCATGGCTTCAAGCTAAATGCCAAAAAGTGTATAGTCATCCCCTATGGCAAAAACAAAGTGCCCACAAATTACCATATAGGTGGTAATCCATTAAGTACAGAAGAAGTAATTAGGGACCTGAGGACCCAAGTTGATAGCAATCTCTCATTTGACAACCATGTGGCCAAAGTGGTTAGAAGAACATTTTATATAGCCCACCTAATCATGAAGGGATTCACATCTAGATCAGGGGAGGTCATCGTGCCTCTTTACTCATCCCTCATCAGGTCCATAATTGAGTACAGTGCCCCTTTTGGGATGTACCTTACTAGACACCTGCAGCAACTGGAAAGACACCAAAAGTACCTCACCAAGAGGATCAAAGGGCTCAAATAGATGCCATATGCTGCCCGGTTAAAGAAACTCCAGCTCTA
Source organism: Protopterus annectens (assembly GCF_019279795.1). Classification (NCBI taxonomy): domain Eukaryota; kingdom Metazoa; phylum Chordata; order Ceratodontiformes; family Protopteridae; genus Protopterus; species Protopterus annectens. The sequence continues at coordinate 496,431,611 of NC_056733.1, forward strand.
CTCAGTGGCATACCGCCTGCTCAGAGGCGATCTGTGCCTGATGTATAAAGCCATGTCCAACCCGGAATTAATGGACATGCTGCACCTCAGAAAATCCAAATCTCATCGAGCTACATGCTCGTGAGACTTGAACCTCAGCACTGAAATAAATAGGACATGCTGGAGGGACAGATTCATAACCCAGAGCCTCCCTTCACTCTGGAATAAAATCCCAGTCCAGGTTAGGCAGAGTCCTTCATTGACTCTCTTCAAGAGGAATCTTGATGAGTGGATGGGAGATCGTAGGTTTACCCCGGGTATCACTTCTGTGTCACTGTTAGACAGAGGCACAGTATACTAACCTCGAAAAAGGGCATAGCAAAATTAATTTAAAATGGGCGGCGAAAGCCAAACACACTCTGGCTAGGCTTATAAATGCCCTAGGGCAGATAGCCTAGTATGAACCTATGAACCTATGAACCCTGACAGAAGTGGTTTCCAGTCATTGTTCTTTAACCATGTCTCACAAACAATAACAACATCAATCTTGTGGGGGATGTAGCAAATATTCCAATAAACAAACTTTATTATTAATGCTCCTAGCATTAACAACCATCAGAGATGCATCAAATGTTCTGCCCGTGAACTGTTTTTCTACCTGGCAAAATTCCTATCTAGTGTTTGCCAAATATTATAAAATAGCTGCTGCAAAAATCTTGAAAAATGCACGCCATCCTGTCTGAACACATATGCCCAAAATAAGGCTTTGATGCTGTACACCTTTCCATTCTTTTAAAACAGGACATTTTTCCATGTAGGTATTTATCCAAAAAATCTTTTCATTCCCAGTGACCTGACTATCCTCTTTTATAGGTGATTTGTGAAAAAATATGTCCTAACACCATTACATGCTACACTATTAAAGGCTGTCAGTTCCCTACTAAGAATCAGAGAATTCTTGCGGGTGACATCATTTGTACCAACATGAATAAAAACAGATCTGCATTTCCTTACATTAAGATGCTCCAAGGCTTGTTTCACATCTATTTTTGTTCCTGGCAAAGTACTCAATGTTCATTATCATTTCTCCAAATATAAGTATCAGTTCCTCTAATAATCGAATCTCCAATTACAAAAATATCTTTTCTGGCCATCCCTGAATAATCTTCAGCTTCTAATAGAGTAATATCTGGTCTGTCAATTGTTACAAAGGATAGATCTTCATCACCATTAGTCTTATTAATCTCACTGTTTTCATTGTGTATTAAATTCTCATCCAGCTGGTATAGTAAATCCACAGCTTGAGCCATGTAGTCAACATCTGTCTGTACTTTTTTTTCGTACAGTAATGTTCATCAGTCCTTCCACATTCAGTTTTGATTTCTTCCTTTTCACCTGCCCCTTGCCTGTTTTTTCTGCCTTCTCCATTGGAAAGATGGCACCTTTTTCTGTCGACTGAAGGTTTTCCTCTTAGAAAAATATCATCATTCCCTGTAATCTGTGTGTTACATAACAAAGCAGTGCCCTTTTTACTACGTATTCTCTTTCCTTTACAGTCATTAATCAGTTTCTTTTTCTTCCGTGTTATTTGTTCTGAACTTCTTCTTTTCTTTCTTTTTTTGTTTCCTTCTAAACAAACTGGATCCTCAGATTGATGAGTATTTGCATCCAGAATTCCAAAGTTCTTAGGGTCATCATCTTGTTTTATAAGTTCATAGGTTCATAGGTAGGTACTAGGCTATCGGCCCTAGGGCCCATACAAGCCTAGCCAAAAAATGTACCCTGGCTTTCGCCACCCAAGAAAATTATTTTCCTGTGCCCCTGTCGAGCAGAGCCACAGAAGTGATCCCCAGGGTGAATTTCCTATCTCCCATCCAATCATCAAGGTTTTTCTTGAAGAGTGCTAATGAGGAGCTCTGTTTGACATAGATAGGTAGTCTGTTCCAGAGTATGGGAAGTCTCTGGGACAGGTATCTATCCCTCCAGCATGTTCTGTTTATTGTGGTGACAAGGTTAAGGTCCATAGAGCATGTAGCTCGGAGGGATTGGGATTTCTTTAAGTGGAGCATGTCCAACAGCTCTGGGTTTGACATAGCTTTGTATGTTAGGCAGAGATCGCCCCTGAGTAGGCGATATGCGATGGAGTAAAGCTGTAGCTTTTTGAGACGGTCTGCATAGGGCATCTGTTTGAGGCCAGTAATCATCTTTGTGAGGTATTTCTGTAGTCTTTCCAGTTGTTGTAGATGTCTTGTGAGGTACATACCAAAAGGGGCGTTGTACTCTATAATGGGTCTAATGAGTGATGAGTAGAGGGGAACAATGACCTCTTTTTTTCTGGATGAGAATCCTTTTGTGATGAGATGAGCCACGTAGAAGGATTTCCTGACCACAGTGGCGATGTGATTATCAAAGGAGAGACTACTGTCCACCTGTGTCCCAAGGTCTCTTATCACATTTTCGGCATTAAGTAGACTACCAGCTATGTGGTAGTTCATGGGTACAGAGTTTTTACCAAAGGGGATGACAATACACTTTTTGGCATTGAGCTTCAGGCCATGGTTTTGACACCAGGTATCTGTCTCAGTAGTTTGTCCACATCGTTAGGAGTTTCGATTATGGCTCCTAGTTTGCAGTCATCTGCAGACTTTGTTAGCCAAAGACCTTCTGTGTTGGCCTGCACTTCAGAGAAGTAGATACCAAACAGGAGAGGACCCAGGACTGAACCCTGTGGTACTCCACTTGTCACTGGTCTGATGTCGGATTTGGAATCCGCTACTTTCACAGTGTGGGTTCTGTCCTTGAGCCAGTTGGCAACCCATCTTGTGACATAGGGATTTATACCTAGTTTAGTGAGCTTATCTATAATTCCAGAGTGGGGGATGATGTCGAAAGCCTTGGCGAGATCTAGATAAGCTGTGTGAACCATTTTACCCTCATCTATGGCTTTGGTGACTGCTTCAAAGAAGTCAATCAGGTTTAGGAGACATGATCTGCCTTTTACAAATCCAAACTGAGTAGGGTCCAGAGTTTGGAGATTACCAATGTCTTTGTTTATGAGTTCCATGATGATACGTTCCATGGCCTTGCAGACCAGGCTCGTCAGGCTAATGGGGCGGTAGTTCCCGGGGTCCGTCGTGGCTCCCCCTTTGTGGAGTGGGATAACTGTCACGGTGCACCATTCAGTGGGTACAAAGCCTGAGGTGAGGCTATGATTGAACATGGTGCTTAGGTAGGGTGCCAGTTCATTCTGTAGTTCGTGTAGAATGCAGCCTGGGATATTGTCTGGTCCCATGGATGCTGTGTTCTTGACTTTGGAGAGTGTGTTTTTTACCTGTGCAACTGTGATTATAGGAACTTTGCATTCTTCCGGTATAGAGATGGGCCCTCTAGGGGGTGAGAGGGGGGTAAAGTTAGCACTGAACCTATCTGCTAGGATGTTGGCATCAGTTGGTTCTGTATATTTAGTGCCATTATGCTGTAACTCAGAGCAGATCTGAGTGTTCCCATTTAGATTCTTGACATAGCTATAGAATGCTTTGTGGTTGTCTTTAGAGTCAGTGGCAATTTTGTTTTTGTAACTAGCTTTGGAGGATTTTATGAGGGATCTCAGCTTCTTACTGAGGTTGACCAGGGAGTTCCTCCAGTCATGGGATTTTACTCTTTTTTGCAACAGTTTCTTTCTTCTGTTGTAGAATTTGTTTATGGCAGAGGACCACCAGATTGGCTTCCTTTTTTTGGAGGATAACATCTTGGTTCTATTAGGGATAGCATGATCCATGCACTCGTGTAAGTGCTTATAAAGTGCATTTGTGTAGGATTTGGCAGTCATACCTCTATTGTCCGTCTGCATGGGTGTCATGAAGTTTGCCACTTCTGTCTTAAGAAGTGTGAAGTTGGCTTTTGAGAAGTTTTTTACAATGGTTTCCCTAATTGGGGCTGAGGGCGGGATGTGGATGTCTAGGCTGATAAGCTTGTGGTCGGATCTGACCAATGAGGAATTGACCTCTGGTGTGGAACACCAGTTTCCCATGTTAGTAATGACCAGGTCTAGGATATTGCTTCCCCTGGTGGGGGTGTGAATAAGTTGATCCAAGGTGTTGGAATTTATGAATTCTAGAAAACGTTGAGCAAAAGAGTTGGTACATGAGTAGTTTTCCCAGTTAATGGTGGGGTAGTTGAAATTGCCCATTATTAGGGTGTTGGATTGTACCCTAATACTTTCCAGTGTATCAAGAAATGAGGAGTGTGAATCCTGGGGCATGGTGGGGGGTCTGTAGCAAGCTACAATTTGGATTGTGGTCTTGCCCAGAGTTAGTTGCACTTGGATAATCTCGGATGCATTATGCTGTGCAACTAGCCTGGAGGTGTGGATATCCTTAATGAATATGGACACGCCTCCGCCTTTAGTGCTTGTTTCTGGGTTAGGTGGCTGAAAGGTGTGGTATGAATTGAATATAATATTATATATTATTATATATTATATATTATTATAGGGGTTGAATGGTCTTTGCAGAAAATAGATGCATCATTACTTAATCTGTTCTATTTGTTCTATGCCTAACATTATTTCATTTATCAGTCCAGTCATTAATATATGAAACAACAGTTTTCCAACCCATGCCAATTGTACAAGTACAATCATCATCATTAAGTCTATATTTACTTCTAACAAGCAAATCATCCAGCTTTTGACACGAGGAACCCAGCTCACCAGTGTTTTCAGCTGTTACCTGTAAATATGCAAAGCATTTATTAAACTGTACAAGATATTTGTGCATTAGCAAATTGTTAATTGCATACTCATTTAAGGAATCCATATTCAGCTTCAAATGAATAAAATATTGCAAAAGAAAAGAACAATCAAAATCAATAACCACAGAATTCAAAGAGAACTTAAATCAAGCTATATGACAAAAAAACTTACCAGCAATATACAACTAAATAATAAAGTACAGTAAAGTTGTTCTGACTATAAAAGTTCCACAAGCCAGGCAAAAGTTGTAATTTCTTTACCAGTCAACTCCACAATAAATGACAAACCATGATATGATTGTTCAGATATGCTCAGGATTTTCCTCTCTGTATAGCAGTCTAGGCCCCTTGTGGTGGTTAGAGCTTGCCTGTCTAAAACCTATCCCTTTCTAACAACCAGCAGAGAAATTAAAGGTAAAACAATAAAATATGAATCAAAGTAAATCTTGTTAACAAGCAGTCCCTTCCTACCTACAAACAGTGAAAAACAGTGATAACAATTTACAATATATAAATTCAAATAAAACTTCTCTTACCGATCAACTCCACAATAAATCACAAACCAAGATAGGATTGTTCAGATATGCTCGGAATTTTCCTGTCTGCAATCTGTGTAAATTTATAGCTGTCTAGGCCTTACATTAGAGCTTGCCTGTCTAAAACCTCTCCATAGGTTCATAGGTTCATAAGTAGGTACTAGGCTATTTTCCCTAGGGCCTATATAAGCCTAGCCAAATGGAACCCTGGCTTTCACCACCCAAGAAAAGTATTTTCCTGTACCCCTGTCAGGTAGAGTGACAGAAGAGATCCCCGGGGTGAATTTCCTATCTCCCATCCAATCATCAAGGTTTTTCTTAAAGAGTGCTAATGAGGAGCTTTGTTTGATATAGATAGGTAATTTGTTCCAGAGTATGGGAAGTCTCTGGGATAGGAATCTATCCCTCCAGCATGTTCTGTTTATTGTGGTGACAAGGTTTAGGTCCCTAGAGGGTGCAGTTCGAGGGATTGGTATTTCTTTAAGTGGAGCATGTCTAACAGCTCTGGGTTGGACATAGCTTTGTATGTTAGGCAGAGATCACCTCTGAGTAGGCGATATGCGACAGAGTAAAGCTGGAGTTTTTGAGATGGTCTGCGTAGGGCATCTGTTTGAGGCTAGTAATCCTCCTTGTGAGGTATTTCTGCGGCCTTTCCAGTTGTTGTAGATGACTCATGAAGTACATAAAAAAGGGGCATTCTACTCTATAATGGGTCTAATGAGTGACGAGTAGAGGGGAACAATGACCTCTTTTTTCCTGGATGAGAAACCTTTTGTGAAGAGGTGTGCCACGTAGAAGGATTTCCTGACTACTGTGATGATGTGATTATCAAAGGGGAGACTACTGTCCACCTGTGTCCCAAGGTCTCTTATCACACTTTCAGTGTTAAGTAGACTGCCACCTATGTGGTAGTTCATGGGTACAGAGTTTTTACCAAAAGTGATGACAATGCACTTTTTGGCATTGAGCTTGAGGCCATGGCTTTGACACCAGGCATCTGTCTCAGTGAGTCCCTTTTGTAGGATGTCCACATCATTAGGAGTTTTGATTATGGCTACTAGTTTGCAGTCATCTGCAAACTTCATTAGCCAAAGACCTTCTGTGTTAGCCTGTAATTCAGAGAAGTAGATACCAAACAGGAGAGAACCCAAGAATGAACCCTGTGGTACTCCACTTGCCACTGGTCTGAAGTTGGATTTGGAGTCTGCTACTTTCACAGTGTGGGTTCTGTCAGTGAGCCAGTTGGCAACCCATCTTGTGACATAGGGATTTATACCTAGTTTAGTGAGTTTATCTATAATTCCAGAGTGGGGGATGGTGTTGAAAGCCTTGGCAAGATCTAGATAGGCTGTGTGAACCACCTTACCCTCATCTACGGCTTTGGTGACTACATCAAAGAAGTCTATCAGGTTTAGGAGACATGATCTGTCTTTTACAAACCCGAACTGGGTGGGGTCCAGAGTTTGGAGATTACCAATGTCATTGTTTATAAGTTCCATGATGATATGTTCCATAGCCTCGCAGACCAGGCTCGTCAGGCAAAGGCTAATGGGGAGGTAGTTTCCGGGGTCCGTGTTGGCCCCCCCCCCTTTGTGGAGTGGGATAACCGTCGCTGTGCACCATTCAGTGGGCACAAAGCCTGAGGTGAAGCTATGACTGAACATGGTACTTAGGTGGGGTGCCAGTTCATTCTGTAGTTCATGTCGAATACAGCCTGGGATGTTGTCAGGTCACATGGATGCTGTGTTCTTGGCTTTGGACAGTGTCTTTTTTTACCTGTGCAGCCATGATTACAGGAACTTTGCATTCTTCCAGTATAGAGATGGGCCCTTTAGGGGATGAGAGGGGGGCAAAGTTAACACTGAACCTATCTGCCAGTATTTTGGCAATATCAGTTGGTTCTGTATATTTAGTGCCATTGTGCTGTAACTCCGAGCAGATCTGAGTGTTGCCATTGAGATTCTTGACATAGCTATAGAATGCTTTCTGGTTGTCTTTAGAATCAGTGGGGATTTTGTTTTTGTAACTAGCTTTGGAGGATTTTATGAGGGATCTCAGCATCTTACTGAGGCTGACCAGGGAGTTCCTCCAATCATGGGATTTTACTCTTTTTTGCAGCAGTTTCTTTCTTCTGTTGTAGAGTTTGTTTATGGCAGGGGACCACCAGATTGGCTTCCTTTTTTTGGTGGCTAGCATCTTGGTTCTGTTAGGGATTGCATGATCCATGCATTCGTGTAAGTGCTTATAAAGTGCATTTGTGTAGGATTCAGCAGTCGTACTTCTATTGTCTGTCAGCATGGGTGTCGTGAAGTTTGCCACTTCTGTCTTAAGAAGCTTGAGGTTGACTTTGCAGAATTTTTTTACTGTGGTTTCCCTAATGGGGGGGGGGTGGGGGCGGGATGTGGATGTCTAGGGTGATTAGCTTGTGGTCGGATCTGACCAACGAGGAATTGACCTCTGGTGTGGAACACCAGTTGCCCATGTTGGTAATGACCAGGTCTAGGATATTGTTGCCCCTGGTGGAGGTGTGGATAAGTTGATCCAAGGCATTGGAATTTTTGAATTCCAGAAAACGTTGAGCACAAGAGTTGGTACATGAGTAGTTTCCCCAGTTAATGGTGGGGTAGTTAAAACTGCCCATTATTAGGGTGTTAGGTTGTACCCTAATATTTTCCAGTGTATCAAGAAATGAGGAGTGTGAATCCTGTGGCATGGTGGGGGATCTGTAGCAAGCTACAATTTGGATTGTTATCCCTTTCTAATAGCCAGCAGTGAAATTAAAAGTAAAACAGCAAAATATGAATCAAAGTAAATCTTGTTAACAAGCAGTCCCTTCCTACCTACAAACAGTGAAAAACAGCGATAACAAATAACAATATACATTCAAATAAAACTTTTTTTACTAGTCATCTCCACAATAAATCACAAACCAAGATAGGATTGTTCAGATATGCTCAGATGCTCAAGTAGTCCACACAAAGTTATTTCTGACAATGGTACCCAATTTACTAGTTAATTGTTTCAGAAATTTGCAAAAGAATGGGATTTTGTGCATGTTACTAGTAGTCAAGAATATCCACAGTCAAATAGACTAGCTGAATGTACAATACAGAGTGCAAAGCAATTACATGTGAGGTCAAAGTGTGATAATACTGATGTCTTTTTGAATTTACTTAATCTCAGAAATATACCCTGTGATGATATACTTGGCTTGCCTGCTCAGAGACTTCTATCTAGGCAAACCAGAAAAACATTGCCTATTAATTCCAGTTTGTTGAGGCCTAAAGCTAAGAACAACAGAACAATTAGAGCCCATTTATTCAGGAAGTGTTCTTTCCAGAAGTCCAGCTATGATAAATCAAGCAGATTTATTTGTCCATTGAAAGGAGAGACAGTGACAATACAAACGGCAAAAGGTTTCGACCGGATTGGTCAAGTAACAGGTATATGTACCAAGCCAAGATCCTACTTCGCAGAATCTGAGGATGTGGAGTACAAGAGAAATCGCAGGCATCTCCTTCCTGTACCAGAATCAATATCTCAACATTGTTCCTGTGATACAGACTCTAAATTTCAAAGCAATCCAGACAAAGTTCCTGTTGCAGAATGTGTCTTAACTTCTACTTCCATTCCTGATGATTTTCCTGATGTCCCTAAAGTTGAACATTCAGCAGAAACTGTCCCATTTGCTAGACCTAATTTTAATTTCTATGTCACCTGATCTGGTCACATTTCCAGACCTAGTGTGAAATACAAAGCAACCTGGACATAATTGCCTATATATATTTAGTTCTGTATAATTGCATGGCAAAGAATAATTTGTGTTGATTGTCATCAATATTGCACAACTTATTTCTCAAAGAGGGAGGGTGTTGAATAGTGTGTGTGTTGTACATTTAAAAAGCATTTCAAGGTCAGCATGTGCATATAAATAGCAAGCACATGCTAGCTTCAGTGCCATTTTGAGACTGCAGACAGAGAGTGAGCATGTATGATTATAATAGCTAGTTTGTTTATAAGTTTATATAGGTTAAAGTTATTAAGCCAGAATCCTGATGTGTTTGTACATAATAAAGCTGCTTGAACAGAACTCACAAACACACGTCTATATTATCCTGACTGGACGAGTGACAATAGTCTACCAATTATTTAATGCATTGACTCTTAAAAGTTGGTGTGTGCTCTTCTTTTCCTAATCTAAGACTCCTATAACCCCTGGTCATGTTGCATGATAACAGTTTTCATCTTTTTTCAAAAAAAAACATAAAATAAACAAACAAACAAACATGCCACTGGTGTTTTGCTTCAGTAGTCAGTTTTTATTCATAAAGAAACATTTTGATTTTAACAATGAACATGTTAAAAACAATCCATCAATGCTAAATTTATGTTTTGGATTTTTAAGCATTCATCTTTGTTAAACTTGCATACTATGTCCTGATGGACTCTGCGGTCTTTTCAAAATATATGTAAATCTCTAAGACTAGCTATAAATGAATGCTGAGGAGTGAGGCAATCAGACTTAACTGTATCTAGAAACATTTGGATCATGTATATTTGGAACATTTGTTGTAATAAAAGCTTTAAATGAAAAACTGAATGACTTAAGTAGCTAGCACTTCTCCTTTTGTGTTCAAAGTAATAAAGAGCTCCGATATGGTAGAAGGTTAATACTCCCCATTTTCAAATTATCAAATCAGCAGCTTGTGTCTGTACATTTCATCCAAATGTTAACCACAAAAATGCTGAAATGTCAGGAATACAAATCCCCAAATAAACTTGTCAGAAGTCAGCATCCATATGTTCCGGTACACAAGTCTGGATAAGTAGTTAAACACAAAATACTCTTAGTAAACGTTGCTGTTACAGAATGGTTCATAGGTACTTATGAGGCTACGGATAATTTACAATCTTTAGAAGTCAAGCCCTGCATTCTCATGAAGTTTTTTTTTTCCTTGTAATTTAAGCAAGAGCAACCAAGAGTTGGGCAGAACATTTACATGTTTCTCCTGCTTATAAGGGGGAACGGTGCTAAACCAAGGGTGAATTTTTAGTTTCCCATCAATTTGTCTAGATTACATTTGAAGAGAGTAAGGAAATTACTCTGATTTATGTGGAGAGGAAAACAATTCCAAATAAGTGGTATTCTCTGTGATACTTAACTATCCCCTCCTACTTATTCTGTTTATATTGTAGAGTATATTAAAATCTCTTGAGTGGCTTTTTATGCTATCATAGGACTTGTGGATGTGGAGTAGATTTGAGAAGATAGGGTCTGTAGAGGCTCTGTAAGTGAGGCAGAAATTGCCCCACAGTAGCATTATGATACCAAGAAAAGGGGCAACATTTCAAGAAAGTCAATGCAGTTTTTATGATTTAGGCCTATGATTTTTTTGGTGAGAAAGCTTTGTGATCACTCAAGTTGTATTAAGTGTTTGGCCTAAAAAGTATCAAATACAGTGGAATGATCACATTCCTGGACCTAGGCACTAAGCCCTTACTAATATGCAATGTAATGAAAAAGGAATTTCTTACAATAGTGGATGCATGGTGATTGTTGTCCACATAGGTTCCCAGGTCTCTTACTAACATATCTTTTTTCAGGGGTGTATTGTCAATGCAAAAGTTAGAGGGGATGTCATGCTTGCCAAAGGAGACTATTATACATTTTTCTTTTAGCATTTAGTTTTAGTTTGTGGTTATGACACTAGTTATTTGTTGAGGAAAGGTACTCTTGGAGGATTTTGGTGTCGTCTGGAGAGTTTATCATGGCTCCAAGTTTACAATCATAGGTTCATAGGTTCATAGGTTCATACTAGGCTATCTGCCCTAGGGCATTTATAAGCCTAGCCAGAATGTGTTTGGCTTTTGCCACCCATTTTAAATTTATTTTGCTATGCCCTTTTTCGAGGTTAGTATACTGTGCCTCTGTCTAACAGTGACACAGAAGTGATACCCGGGGTAAACCTACGATCTCCCATCCACTCATCAAGATTCCTCTTGAAGAGAGTCAATGAGGGACTCTGCCTAACCTGGACTGGGATTTTATTCCAGAGTGAAGGGAGCCTCTGGGTTATGAATCTGTCCCTCCAGCATGTCCTATTTATTTCAGTGCTGAGGTTCAAGTCTCTCGAGCGTAGCTCGATGGGATTTGGATTTTCTGAGGTGCAGCATGTCCATTAATTCCGGGTTGGACATGGCTTTATCGTCAGGCACAGATCGCCTCTGAACAGGCGGTATGCCACTGAGTAGAGCTGGAGTTTCTTTAACCGGGCAGCATATGGCATCTGTTTGAGCCCTTTGATCCTCTTGGTGAGGTACTTTTGGGGTCTTTCCAGTTGCTGCAGGTGTCTGGTAAGGTACATCCCAAAGGGGCATTGTACTCAATTATGGGCCTGATGAGGGATGAGTAAAGAGGCACGATGACCTCCCTGATCTAGATGTGAATCCCTTCATGATTAGGTGGGCTATATAAAATGTTTTTCTAACCACTTTGGCCACGTGGTTGTCAAATGAGAGATTGCTATCAACTTGGGTCCCCAGGTCCCTAATTACTTCTTCTGTACTTAATGGATTTCCACCTATGTGGTAATTTGTGGGCACTTTGTTTTTGCCAAAGGGGATGACTATACACTTTTGGCATTTAGCTTGAGGCCATGGCTCTGGCACCAGTTGTCTGTTTCTATGAGGCCCTTTTGGAGGATGCTTGTGTCAGCTGGAGAGTCGATTATGGCGCCCAGTTTGCAGTCATCTGCGAACTTGGTCAGCCACAGTCCTTCTGTGTTGGCCTGTACCTCCGAGAAATATATACCGAACAAGAGAGGTCCCAGGACTGAGCCTTGTGGGACACCACTTGTAACTGGTTTGGAGTCTGACATGGCTGCAGCAGTTCTAACCATGTGGGTTCTGTCCTTGAGCCAGTTTGCAATCCATCTAGTGACATAGGGGTTTATATTTAAGCTGGTGAGCTTATCTATAATGCCCGAGTGGGGTATTGTATCGAAGGCTTTTGCGAGGTCCAGGTAGGCTGTGTGGACCACCTTCCCCTCGTCAATGGCCTTGGTGACTGTTTCAAAGAAATCAACCAGGTTTAAGAGGCAGGATCTGCCTTTAATAAAGCCGAACTGGGTAGGATCCAGTGTTTGTAGGTCCCCAATATCTTTATTTATGAGGTCCATGATGATTCTTTCCATAGCTTTGCAGACCAAGCTAGTCAGGCTTATGGGGCGATAGTTTCCAGGATCTGTTGAGACACCACCTTTATGGAGAGGGACCACTGTTGCTGTACGCCACTCTTTGGGCACATATCCTGTAGTAAGGCTGAGATTGAACAGTAGTTTTATGTTTGGGTTTAGCTCTTCTTGGAGTTCATGTAGGACGCAGCCCGGGACACCATCTGGTCCCATTGATGCTGTGTTTTTGCTTTGGAGAGGGCGGCTCTTACCTGAGCATCTGAGATGTCAGGGGCAGCACTCTGCTGGGATAGATATTTGCCCTTTTGGTGGGGAGGGGAGAAGTTTGCGCTGAACCTGACAGCTAGGATGTTGCCAATGTCTGTGGGTTCGGTGTATTTTTGTCATTTTGGACTAATTCTGAGCATATCTGGGAATTACCACCCAGGTTCCTAACATAACTAAAGAAAGCCTTGTGATTATCCTTAGTGTCCTGTGCAATTTTTCTCTCGAAGCTGGCCTTAGACAATTTTATGTGTGCCCGTAGTTTTTTGCTAATACTGATCAGTGATGCCTTCCCTTTTGGGATTTTGCTTTATCATTTAGTAGCTTCCTCCTTCTATTGTATAGTTTGTTTATGGCTGGGGTCCACCAGACAGGACGTCTGCCTTTGGAGGATTGGGTCTTGGTTTTATTTGGGATCGCATGATCCATGCATTCCTGAAGGTGTTCATAGAATGCGTTTATAAAGGATTCTGCAGTCTGGGCCGTATTTTCCACAGGCCCGGGGGCTTTGAAGGATTCCACCTCAGTTTTGAGGAGTGTAAAATTTGCTTTAGAGAAGTTTTTCACTGTGGTTTTCTGGGCAGGGGGTGGGGTCGGGATGTGAATATCCAGTGAGATTAGTTTATGGTCTGATCTTACCAGTGAGGGATACACTTCTGGTCTGGAGCATAGAGTCCCCATGTTGGTGATGATCAGGTCCAGTATGTTTCCCCTCTTGTGGGAGTGGTAACAAGTTGTTCCATAGCATTTGAGTTTATAAATTCTAGGAACCTTTGGGCTAGGGTGTTGGAGCTAGAGTAATGCTCCCAGTCTATGTTTGGGTAGTTGAAGTTGACCAATATAATGGTGTTTGGAGAGACCTTCATATTTTCCAGTGTTCTCAGGAAGGCCGAGTGGGGTTCCTGGGTTTGGGAGGGTGGTCTATAGCAGGCTATAAACTGGAAGGCAGTTTTACCCACTGTTAGTTCAACATGGATAGTCTTTGATGCTTCATGCTTTGCCACCAACCTGGAGGTGTGGGTATATTTGATGAATATCGATACTCCCCCTCCTTTTGTGGTTCGGTCCAAGTTTTGGGGCCGAAAAGCATGGTATGAAGTATAACCTGGTAGTGCTGGGGTGCTCTCGGGAGCCCTGAACCAGGTTTCTGTTACTGCACAGATATCGATGTTCTCCATGCTAAGGAGAGTTTCGAGTGCGTGCATCTTGAGGTTTAGACTTCTGGCGTTGAGTAGCATTACTCTTAGTTTCTTATCCCTTGTGATACCTATGGAGGTGGGTTTGTCTTTTGAGCCTTGCCTAAAAAAGGCACTATGGGGGTAGCAAGATCCTTTGCCAATATCCGAAAGCCCAGGGGTGACAGGTGCAAGCCATCCCTAGCGAAGCATCCTGGCTTGTCGAGCATATCATCCCAAGCTGACAGGCATTGGATCCCCTTTGAATGACACCAGTACTTAAGCCAATTGTTGAAATTGATCATCTTGTCTTCATATTGTGGCATCATTCTTGGTGAGGGTAAGATGCTACTCAAGGTCAGGGTCATACCAGCCTGGCCTACATGCTCAGAGAGCTCCTTTATGTCTCTTTTCATGTAGTCCAGGGAGGTACGTCTCAGGTCATTCACACCAGCATGGACAATGACTGAGTCATATTTGTACTTGCCTTGGAGTGACCTGAGTGCTTGTGTTATGTGGCAGATCCTAGCACCTGACAGGCTGCTCACCGTGACCCTCTCCTTGTTCAGCCTGGTGAGCGGGACGTCAGTGTGCCTGACGATAGAGTCACCTATTACAAGTGTATCAGGTGTGTTGTTTAGTCTTAAGGGCTATGACTGTTTGGCACACTGGCTTTGTGAGATATGTGTTGCACGTGTTTTGTTTTGGGGTAGCGGCTGCTTGGGTGTCTGCTTTGGAGGTCTCTGCTGCTTCAGCAGATCTTTATTTAGAGCCTCCGAGTATGTTTTTGTGTGATTATGTGTTTGGTTTGCTGTCATGGTAGGTCTGTGTGAGACTGGAATTGTAGTGAGTATGGTTTCCTTCTCCTCCTGACTGGTTATGCCAGTACTGAGTTGAGAGAGCTTAGCCTCCAGTTTGGCTATATGGTTGCATCTCTCACATGTGTTGGAATTTGTTAAGTTGGTCAGCCATAAACCCTTAACATTAGTTTGGACATCTGAGATGTAAATGCCAAAGAGAAGTAGCTCATGGACCGAACCCTGGCGTACATCGCTAGCGACTGGTCTTTTAGAGGACGCATGGCCACCTGTCTTAATTTTACTGAGTTCTAGCTGTGACAGAATTTGGTATCCAGTGAGTTGCAAAGGGAGTAATATTTTGCTGGGAGAGCTTATTAATTTGTGTGTGTTTGTGTGTGTGTGTGTGTGTGTGTGTGTGTGTGTGTGTGTGTGTGTGTGTGTGTGTGTGTGTGTGTGTGTGTATGTGTGAGAGAGATGGTGTTGCAAGGTTTAGTTACATGGTATGTACTGATTTTCAAAGAAGTTGATCAGGAACTGAACTGGCTTGGATCAACAGTTTGTAGGTTATATAATGACCCTTGCCATAGCCTTACAGATTAGCCTGGTGAAGTCCTTTGATTGTTTTTGGACAGAAATGCTCAACTGGAGTTATTAAAAAATGTTTGCTGCTTCAACTGTGCCATTTTCTGTGTGCGATCTCTCTTGTTTTCCAGGGAGTTACTTCTCAGTTTGGTTGGTTACATAATGACCATTGCCAGAGCTTTAGAGATTAGCCTGGTCAGACTTATAGGTCAAAAATTATCTTAGGCCATTGATGCCCCACCTTTATGCAGGGAAATGACTGTTGCTATACTCCATTCATCTGACACAATGCCTGTTTGGTAGCATGTTTGACATTGCATAGCCTCTGTAGGGGGGTTGACAGTTCCTGTTTCAGGCTGGCCAGTAGGCTGCCTGGTATGTTATCTGGCTTCATAGAAGATGTGTTCTTGGCGTTGGAAAGTGATTTGAGGTCCTGTTCTTAGGAAACTTGAGGGGTGGGTGTAGATGCAGCTATTTGATCTAAGAATGTGTGTATATGAGGCAGTGGATTTAAAGCTAAATATATCTGCTTGCAGATTGGCTATGTTGACAGGGTCTGAATATGTGATATCATTTACTATTGTCTCTGTGCAGTGGATAAGCATTGTTTCTGAACTTTCTAACATAAAGAAGGTCTTATTATTGTCTTTTGTTGAGTGTCTATCTTTTACCTCATATCTAGCTTTAATTGATCTGATCAGGGACTGGAGTTCCTTATTAAGTTTAGCAAAAGCATTTTTGACATCATGAGTTACATTTATTGTTGCATGCAATTAGTTTTTTTCTTTTTTGTTGTTGTAGAAGCTGTTTATATTTGGGTTCCACTATAGGTTTTTATTTTTAAGTATGGTATGGTATTTCTTTGGGGTGTGGCAGCTATTCACATGGGCACAGAATTTGGCAGTAAAAAATTCTGAATATGCTGCAGAGCACTCAGACTTCTGACTTTTTAAATCACTGTCCAAACCAATAGCCTGCTCTGCATTACATCCTGTGCAGTGAAGGATATTGAGATGAGTTCATTTAAAATTTTCACCAAGAATTTATTGCCTAAATTCAAACAATAGTTTGACAGGATGATAGATTCAAATTCCTGGTTACACCAGATAAATCATCTGTGCTGTTTGTTTCCTTCAATACCATGATGAAAACAATTCTTGAAAAGAATTTTGATATAGTGTTCAGTACACGTGTCTTAGACTTCAGAAATGGGAAAGATGCAATTATATTTTATTTTTGCAGATAGGGACTGTCTTATCAATACAACTATTTAAGTTGGAGTAGAAGTCAGAGGCATCAGTAGTAGCTTTGGCAATAGGATCCTTCAGAGGTTGATTACAGCGGAATGTATTTAAGTCATGAAGTAACCGAAGATGGATTGCTTTTGAGATGTCCCTAAATACATAACTATTTACAGGGGAAGTCACCAGTGTTATAGGAAAAGGTCACTAAATTAAGGCCTGATTCAACAAGGCATGATGATATACATGGAGCTGTGCAAGAAGTGACCATATTTGTGAGGACTAGATCCAGGATATAGGGGCTGCTAGTAACTATGGTTAGCTATTTGTGAAACAGAGTTATAATTTATAATGTCAGGGATGCACTGGGATGAATCATTGGACAGGGATGCATTGGGCCAAACCATTGGTCAGGAATGCACTGGGCTGAACCATTGGTCAGGGATGCACTGGGCCAAACCATGGCAGTGATGTTCAGCCAGATTACTGAAGGATAGTTAAAGTCCTCCAGTAGAAAGGTTTTGGGTATAATGGGACTTTCATCTCAGAAGGGGACATAGAATGTGTTCTATAGCTAGCTATGAAGTAGTAATTAGACTTTTTTAGGGGGATTTGATATTCTAGGAGTTTACATATGGTGTCCCAAGGAATATGTCATGCGAAGATGATATCCTTCACAAATACTGATACTTCCCCCACAACTGCCAGTGGGTCTGAAGACATTATATCGAGGAATAGAGGTGGTGCTTTCATTGCTCTGAAACCATGTTTCTATAACTATACATATATGGATGTTCAAGTTGCAACATAGCCTGAAGTTCAGGCATTTTTTTAAGAATCCTGGCATTAAGTAGAGCCACATCAATGTGTTCCAAATTAGAATTTACTTGGTTGGAATGTCTATCAGATGGTCTCTACCTAAAAAAGCAGTAATGGGACAGCAAAGGCTTTAGCCAGAACGCAAAAGCCTCAGTAAGAGGGGTGCATGCCATCCCTGGCAAAGCAGGTCATCTCATCCCAAGCTGACAC
This sequence comes from Protopterus annectens, assembly GCF_019279795.1. Classification (NCBI taxonomy): domain Eukaryota; kingdom Metazoa; phylum Chordata; order Ceratodontiformes; family Protopteridae; genus Protopterus; species Protopterus annectens. The sequence continues at coordinate 496,449,162 of NC_056733.1, forward strand.
ATACTGGATTCCCCTAGAATGACACCAACTACATAGCCAATTATTAAGTTATAATCATGTTTCTCTGATTTGAACGAATTTGGAGCCCTTATGATGTCATGGGTCATGGCACCAGAAAGACAACTAAATGTAATGCTGTCTTTGTCTAGTCTTATGAGTGTGGGATCAGTCTGCCTGACAACAGATGGTGTTTTTACTCATGGGATGAGAGGTAATAGTAAATTTGTGGTCTACGTCCTTGTAAACCTGTACCTTTACTTTGTCTGCACATGATGCCGATGTGGCAGAGGATATGTGCTAAGTAAGTCCCACACTTCTTTGGCATTGACGTTTTACAAACCCTAAAAGTAACACTTTTTTTATACATGTGATTGCGAATATTTCCATACTTGCAGCTGAAAGGCATCCTGGAATATTTATGTTGTCACTAAGGTATGTTCTGCAGCTTTCCTTCGCCATTGTACTAACTACTTCTAGAGTGACATCTTCATAATCATTGTCCAACCACTAGTAATGACACATTTACCCAAGAACTGTATAGAGTTACTTTCTACTCCCCTTTCTGTTGGACAGTTCCTATTTTATCAGTTGTGTCTAGTGGAAAACATGAAGCAAAACATATTCCCTGCAATTTTCAGAAATTGTTGCAGAAAGAATAATATTTATTTATTTATTTATTTTGTTTGTTTGTTTGTCTGTTTGTATTTGTTGACCACATTACATCACTGATCCTAATGGACCATTTTCAGTTTCAGCACATGATATGTACAAAAGAAACAAAACTGCAGACTGTAACCTGAATACAACTACATGCATGAACATTGCAGAATTTATGTTGTGCATACCTTTCAACCTCTTTAAGCAAGAAATATGAGCAGAGCCATGAATAATGGGGTGACAAATGCCCAAAAATAGTGACTTTTTTAAAAATATTGTTCTTTAAACTTAGAAACTTGATAGAATAATAGGTTTTGAATTACCGTGAATTTTCTCAAAGGAATGAAGTCTGAAATGCAAACGTCTGTCATTATATTCTGATTTGAATCCTCAAAGATTTCTCTGTGATTTGCTAGAAAACCACAATTTATGAGAGACAGATTAAAAATATGAAGCAAATATCTGGACATTCTGCGAAAATCTGGGAAATTGAGAGGTAAGATTTTGGATTATGCAATAAAATATGTTTACTTTTAAACTTACTGTTTATTCAGACTATAGACAGCAATGTTTTTTGCTTGTTTTGCCTGACTTTGTCATTCTCTAGTGACTGTGAAACAACAGAAACAACCAAAATTTTACAACATTGTTGTTTTCTAGTGACTGTGAAACAAAAGAAGCAACCAAAATTCTACAACATTGTTGTTCTCTAGTGACTGCGAAACAACAGAAGCAACCAAAATTCTACAACACTGAGCATATCTTTTTAGTAGTAAAGTGATATTCAGTCCCTTGAAGTAGCTGAATGCAATGTCTGTCCTGCAAAATCACAGTAAAGAAAAGTTCAGTTTTGGGTACGTGAAGGAATGGCAACCATAAATCGTGCAGTTTACCCATAATCTAAAGTCTTAATGGGCAAAGTTTTCCAAGAGTGAATACATACACCACCACAGACATCCATTATTATTATTATTATTATTATATAATGACACATTAAAATACGCATACAGACACACACACACACACACACACACACACACACACACACACACACACACACACACACACATACAAACACACACACACACACACACATTTTATATATAAATATATATATACAAATATGTATGATTCCCGATGATTCCCGGAAATGTGATCAAAATGGCAAAATGATGAAACATTTAAAAGTCAAAACCTATTTAATATGTGGGGGGCAAGCCCCCTGTATCTCCCATGTGTAGTGGGTGTGCCTCCAGATCCCCTGATATTTATGTATTTCAACTCCAGGATTGTACAACAGTGGAGAAAGAGAAAAAGTTTGTTTTTGACATTTTGATGTTTCAGTATTTTGTCGTTTCAATCAAATGTCGGGGACCCATATATTTATATATATGTATATATGTGTATACATGTATGTATACATATCTCTCTCTCTCTCTCTATATATATATATATATATATATATATATATATATATATATATATATATATATATATATATATATATATATATATATATATATATATATATATATATATATATATATATATATATATATATATATATATATATATATATATATATGTGTATATGTATGTATACATGCATATACATACACACATATATTTTCATAACCCCATTCTGCATTGAAAATCCTTTTATTGTATAGTCTGTTTCCATTACTCATGCGAGAGGCAATATTTCAGTGATGTATTAAACTTGCTCATCTGTGTGGAAACACATATACAACGTATTACTAAAGAACAGTTCATTTCAATGGAAGTGTTGGTTTTACAATACTGCTTGCACTTACCTTTTCTTTACTTTTATCTGTTTATTTACTGTACATTACAAGTATTGCAAATTTATTTCAGGAGAGACTCTTTCCTGACTGCTGTACAGACGTACTGTTTTTATTCTCTCGCTCTAAAGTGGTGTTATAGATGCAGAAAAGATCAGAAGTATTGCTAATAATTTGCTTTCCCCCAAAAAAATATTCCACAAAATGGATCTTTTTGCTTTGTTAACCATATTTAGCACAATTAAAATAATCTGTTAATTTAATCATTACAAGTTGGGGGTATAATTTTAGGGTCTATGTTACTGTATTTGGAGAGGGGTTGAAAATGTTATCTTGAAATATACAAGTTCTAAATACAACAAATCATACAGTTATTTAAACTCATTTCTTTGAGCAAATGTAAACTCTGACATATATATATATATAGATATATATATAGATATATATATATATATATATATATATATATATATATATATATATATATATATATATATATATATATATATATTTATGGAAAATGGAAAAAAGAAATATTCTAGCCAGACAGCAACCACTCCCCACCCACCATGTTAAGGGTTCTCCCCCGACTGTCATACTTCTTTTTTACTTGTATTTCATTCTGAGGATGCTCCGACTTTGAGATACAGCAATGATTCTTACGTCATGAAAAGAATCATCATAATTTCTCTGCCATCCAGTGCCCTCACAGTATCATTAAGCTGTGTGCTGTGAGGCTTCACATATTTCTCCAATAGGTAATAAGCAAAGACATCTCAAGCAAACAGTGCTTGAGCAGGTACACAATGAACAAATACAGCAAGTCAAATTAACTCTACATGGCTAGGGAATACTATAATACCTACCACTGTAATTGCTACATTTTTTCCAGCTGAATTTAATTAACTACTCCATAGAAATCTTTTCTGTGACTACCATGTCATGCTTTTAATATGAGGAAGTCAGAGAAAGATAAATTAATTCTATTATATTGTACCTATAAGAAAAGTTGGGAAAACAGTTTCAAAGAGAGAAGCAGACCAAAAGTAGTTACAGATTGTAATTATTGGTAGAGGGAGCCAGTAAAAATCTGTCACCGCTGACCAAAAAAGACAGCTTAAGAATTTTGAACATACTTTATCAAGTAATATTTCTTGTAATTATCTGGAGTATGAAACAGTCTTAAAGAAAACAATGCTTTCTGAGAAATCTTATTTAAACCATGTAGTCAAAATATATTTGCACTTCTGCTTATTGATGCAGACGTATTTTACAGTTCTAATATTTCAGGGTTCACGTGCAAAAATGGAAATGTGCATTTCCTTGTCAAGTGATTTTTATTACAATGTGTTATAAAATGTAGTGATGAATTTTTATTACTAATTCCATAACTGGGACTAGTTTTATTAGTTTCACATTTAATAAATTTTACTCCTGTTTCAAAATTAAGATGCATTTCTTAATAAACTAGATTCAACTAATCATTATAGGATTATAGCATATATTCTCAGTAGAAGAGATGAATCAAAGTCATCTAGTAAGACTTTATAAGGGACTGAATTGTATTTTGCAGACTTTGTGTTTTTGTTTTAGTGGCATTTCTGTATTGATTTGAAAATGACAGAAGTGCTGAAGATGGTTTTGATCACAGTAAATATGTATACAGCTAAAGCTGCAGTTTGTTTAGAGACCACAGATGATGCTGGTAAATGGCACTCTGGTTTAAAATGGGAAAAGTAATAAAAATTAGTCACACCCTCAAAACTGAAAATCAGATTAAGCCATAGAATCTAACACATTTTAATCTGAGTACTCACATGCTGGTTTGTGCAAAAATCAACGTGAATAGTTTGCCTATACTTATTAACTTTGTATTTACAGATATTCCTCCAAATACTAATGACAAATTCTGTAAAAAGGAATTTGGAGTACTGACCCATGACATATAGGCAGTGAGGCCATCCTTACTATCACTGACATGGCACCCTAGGTTCAGGGCTGGACTTGGTATGGCAAAAGGTTTGGCTGGGGATAGGATGAAGTGGTTGGCAGGCAGCACTCCTATTACTGGATTGGACTTTACTACAACCTGATTGTGTTTAATGCTGATAATTGACCTTAAGTTCTTCCAACAGCTGAAAGGGATAGTGAGAAGATATCCAGTGTATGACTAGTGAGGGCATGCTTTGTATGTGCTGATGTCATTGCATGTCACTTCCCACTCTGCTAAAAGTGTAACAAGTCAGCCATAGTATAATGGTTTCAGCTCACTTTGACATTTCCCCATCTGGGTCTTCACTTCCTAATGCTATGATAGAGTAGCTGCAAAGCTCATCTCTTTCACAAAGTTGAGAGGACTGCCCATTGAAGAGATTACCTAGGAAAGAGCAACTGAGGAAATTTGTTAAGGGTGTACAGAGTGATTCATCAATGCCTGCGAGCAGCATTAGTCAGAAGGAACATTCTGGAAGCCTGGAGGCTCACTTGACTGCGCTAGAGGTCAGTCAGGTAGTGGTCAAGTGCAACAACAAATTGTTGCTCAAAACTTTGAAATCAGATTGCTAAACAGCAACATAATTGAAACACACAATAAAATTCTAACTATAGGATTTTCTGGGGGGTCTCCCTGCACTCCCCACTCAATGTCATGCATATTTCACCACTAAAACCATGCATGTTCAGAGAAAATAGGCTTGCCAACAAAACCTCTATTTGCTGACAATAGGTATTTGGAGACTTTTCACAGTCAGTATTTATTCAGCTGATTTCAACTGACTCACGTTCAGAAAGTATGCTCTAGAAAATTCTGATCATGTTCTCTAAAATTAAATAAAATTGCAACGTATGCTTTCCTTCAAGTTATTGTCAAATACCATCCTTCAGCCTTGCCTACAGGTGCAAAATAACTTTTAACTTCCATCGTTTGGTCTTGTATGTGGGTGTATGGCTGCCATACTAGCCACATCCTATGAAGTTATAAAGCTGTGATGTGCAGCTGGTACAGAGGGATAAGCAATTGTGCTATGGTACAGGGTTTGATTCTTTTAGGCTCCATTTGTCTCCTGCATGATCTTATGCAAGTTATTTAAGCAAAAAAATTGCTCCTGGATTGCCCCTGTAAAGACACTGTGTGTCCAGCTACCAAATGGTTATTTATTTATTTATAATGGTCAATTTATGTTTGCTGTTGTAATCTTCCTGAACCTACAAAGCACACTGATTTTTTTCATGTTATTGCACTTACCTGCAGCTCCTGTACCATTGACCAATCATCAAGCACTACTCCCTGATTAGTCTATTCATGTTCCACCTCTCCAAATTTCATGTGATGTCAAAAGGGAGAAAGAGACAAGAGTCAGAAATGAGGGCATCACACTACAGGGGAATAAGAGATGTTTTGTGCTTCTACAGCCAGACCCTTTTGGCTAGAATGTATAATGCAGCACTTGCTTTTCTTGTCTCCAGTAAAGGAACATCCCACAAATGCACAAAGCCTAGCTGGAGTACATTTCTTGGCTGAGCCAACGTCCCCAGTCAACATCTTCCTCCAGGTTTAGTAAGCAAGCATCAACTGCCAACTCCCAACTCTCCCCACATGATTACGACAGCATCCACGCTGCTATCTGAATACAGATCAGCAGGGAAGCTGTTGCTGTTTCATCTGATGAAGCAACTAATGCATGCTATATTGTTTGCCTCATGTGACTTTGTGGAACAAGAGACAAAAAGATGCTCTTACATCCAGGAATAGGAGTCAGAGCAGTTCATATCCGCTGTATTTAATGGTAAGTCAGAGATACAAGAACGGTTCCATATGCCACTGTGTGGATGACAGTGTATAATGGTGGCATCAGTCTTGCTGGATGTTAGAAGTATAGCAAGAAAGGTAACAAGCTAGTAGTGATGTATACATCATAGAGGATTAGCTTTCTTTTAAGCCCAATCCCCAGAAATAGCAATCAGCCAAAGCAGGAAAGGCTTACTTGATTAACACTGGTGATGGCCTAAACATCTCCAGACCATGTCATCAAACACTAGCATGAGCTAAGGTGATGAAAAGGTCTGTTAGAAGATAAACATCAACAGCAACTTGACAAGATAGGCAGTCTACAATTCTGGACAGATAATCATAGGGGTAGGACAGAACTAGTTTGGTCATATATGAAGTAGTACAGAATCTGTATCTGGAGAATTACACATAGCAATAAATAACAGTACATTAGTAAAAAGATTGCAGAAGTAATGGCTTGAAAAATACATAATTACATTTGGATATCTTGCACAATTAGTCAAGGCTTACAAAATAAATACTTTTCAGAAACAAATATCGAAATAAGCATGGAGTAGTCATTAAATATAAAGGAGAAAAAGTATAATAACCAAATGTTAAGTGAGCTTTAGCAGGAAGAGACAGGGGCCAGAATTATTTTTTACAATGAAGAAATTGAGGAGCAAATGCCAATGATCTTACAATGGCACAACTTAGTCAAATGGGAACCATGTAATTAACATAGTGAGTGTAAGGCTAGTAATCCAAAAGGGCTTGTAGTGTCAAAGTGTACGGGAAGTAGGCAGGCTGTCTATGTTTGTCTAGGCAGCCAATATTTCTTATAATTACCTAACCAGTTAATGAACAGTTAGTTAACATTTTATTAAACATGTATCTCCACTTATGACATCAGATTTAGAAACACACTTTTCTGTGTAACTGAAATGTTGAACGGTGGTCACTCTAAAGCAAATTACTGTACAGAAAGAATAGTAAACCCCATACTTATCTGCAAAGGTGAAACAGGATAATGAACATTTTTTTAAATATAAGACATGATCAGCACTTACTGGACACTGAGCAGTCAGATAACATTATATGCAAGTGAGTATGAACATTAAAACTAAGCAGATCATGTGTCTAATTAAAGTGTTAACTAATCATAACCACACTAACAATTTTACACTGTAAAGTAGTTCATAAAACAAAACAGGTGTTTTTCATTAATTGGTGAATATTTATAAATATTAAATGCAGTAATGTTGCACTTTATCATTGCAGCCTTATTTTATCGTTGTTATCGCCACATTTTTGTATGTCAAAATTCATTTCCATCATAATGAGTAAGAAGCCATTTTGTCAGAGGTTAATTGTTGTGGACACATTACATATGGCCAAGAACAGGAATGCTGTAAGCTTCCGTAGTGACTGACAGTTTATTCTCACTAACCATCTGCTAGGAAATCTCAGAATGTCAATTCAAATTAACCTAATGAACACCATGAGGAACATTTTAAGCATTGCTTTGTGTAGCTGCAGATAACATTCAACAAAGAGTAAACATGGTCGACGACAGCTCTGTATTTAAACATTTTCCAGTATTCTAATAATAAATTCCCCAAGGAAATAAAAAAACACTTTCCAATAAACATTAATTCCTTCAGCCTTTCAATGAAGTGCCAGCGACTGTACCACAGTGGAAGGGAATTAATTTACCAACTGCATTTAAATCAAGTATTTGGCAACCATGTTGTCAGTTTCTATGGCGCAAAAATGAAAATAAAAGTAGAGCAATTACTGGACACATAAACAAACAAGAAGCAATAGAAAATACTGCTATCTATTTTACAATGTAGTCACTGTAATAATAGTAATCCTACTTAAACTTTAACATGTATCGCATACCACAGTTTTATAATATGGATTTTCTTATTTTATTAGCGCATTTCATAATAATGTAGACCGCTTTCCTTAAGAATTAAACAACATTTTTACTCATATTTGAAGTGTACATATTTTTGTTCAAAATGTTCACTACTGAAATTCTGTTTTCTATTTTGGAAAAATAAATTACTTCTCTTCAGGTAGAACTTTTTACAAAAAGAATATCAATATTTTGTAAAATATTAATTGATAAAAATATAAACCTTTTATTTTACCATTAATATCCATCCTAACACTTTCTGCTCATTTAGCACAGGAAGTTATCAACAACAACATACGTGGACCTCTAGTTTCATTTCCTACAGCTGAATGATGAAGATGCATATCATGTGTCTGGTTTTGCAACATAATATTATCTAAGAACATCAGTGTAGAGATCATGTTGGCTAATGATATCATTAAAGAATAATTTATGACTGCTCCCATGTTAATAGCTAAAGCTGTGTTCGCAGTTATATCCATAAGATATTAACATAAATAAATAAATAAATAAATAAATACATAAATATTTTGAGCTTTATTTCACATGTTTGTTTTATGACCTGGGTAACTTTGAAAACTGAGTAAAAATTGTTTGTTTATTTATTTGCACTTTGTTGACTGGGAAAGTCCATTGGGCCAAGAATAGCCCTTTTTCAATGGAGGCCCAGGGAGAAAAGCCCCACAGTAAAAGTATATAGAAAAATCAGCAATACATTTTGTATACAAAAATCAGCAAGAAATACTGCCAGGAGTTAATACAGTAGCAGGTCCTTAGTATGAAGATACAAAAATTCACAAGACGTAATACTAAGAGTTTATGTTCCAACACAAAGTCATTAGTAGTTAACACATAATGTTGTACAACATAGTTGAATTACACAAGCAGTTTTAAAATTTCTAAAGAGAGAAAGTACATTATATCTATGTGCCGGTAGAAGGGCCAATCTAGGCTGAGATATGCTAGTAGGAATAAGAGTAAGAGTAGTAAGATGGAAGTTAAGAGGGGTGGGAGCAGCAGCATTCCCAGATGGTGGAGAGATATGAATGGAGCAAAGACTTGAAAGAGGAAGGATTTTTTATTGCATACCATGTCAATTTTGTTATTCCAATAAGGACTATCATAGGTCTCATAGATATGGTCCTGATCACATATTTTGTGCACAAGAGACGTCTTTACATTCTGCTTTCCATAAGAATATCATTCATTGCATTACAGCTTCCACTGGAAAACTCTAGAAAAATGATTTATTTATGGAAGAGTTTGATTTTGCAGTTAGATTAAAGATTAAGCTATCATTAACTGTATTGGTTAAACTGAATCAGTACTACTAGTTTGTACACACAGAAATACTAGACACAGTAATAAAAGGTCTGTGAAAATTAATCCAGTGAGGAGCACAATGGGTAATCGGGCCAGATCCAGAATTAGGCAACCTAGGCAGCTGCAAAGGTCCCATGTTGGCAGGGGGTCCTATCGGTTTTCTTACTTTGCTGAGTGACAGCATATTGACACTTTAAAAATAAAAAAAAATGAAAAGTTTCTTGTTCTGCCCATGTCTTGCTGCTTCCAACCAAAGACAGAGGAGTTGCGGAGATGGTGTGAAATTTCAGACTTGTGTAGCAACAGTTCATTTTGCTTGTGCTCCTTCAGTAACAGTAATGGCATCAGGTATGTTTTTAGAAAGTGGCAGGTATGTGTGTATGTGTAATGCCCTACTTAGTTGTGGAACTTCTCAGAGTCAGACCAGTATTCTGTATAAGAGCCTTAATCCAATTTCCAGCCCTGATTATAAAACCTTTTGTTCTGTTAACTTTTTAAGTGATTTAGAGTAAACTGACATTGAAGACAAAGAGAGATCAAAAATGAGAGGCTGGCTTTCTGCAAGCATGCAAATACCCCCCATAAAAAGTAAAAACATTATGTTATATGTAGTAGTGATATTTCTGATTTGTGTATGACTTGTGGATTGTTGAACAAAAGCTACTACGACAGCATTTAAATTGTCTGTAATTGTCTTGCATTATTCATTGCACTACAGAATGAAATAATTCATTACTAGGCCTAGACTGTGTAATATAGTCCAAACACATTGCATTTTCATAATATATTTTTACAGTACCTTCTTTAGAGCCTCCAGCAAGTACAAAGTGTTTTCTTTTTTGGGGTCATATGGTCTAGATTATTTAGAGTGATGATTAGAACCATCTAGTCCTCAGCATCCCTTAGGTAATCATTGTTGCACATTGACTGGATAGTAAAGGATTTCTGCACTTAGTTAAAAACTGTTAGTTTGGCAGTTAGCGCAGATGAGTAACGCTCTGATTTGTTAATGAGCTGCTTCCTGTGCAAGGAGTCAGGATTTGCCTCTTTACACCTTCATTTGCCTCCCATGTGAAATTCAGCAAGTCTTTTAACTAGACAATACTCCGGAGCAGTTGAGAATTGATACTAGGCTATGATCTCCAGGTCTACATGCCTAGTAACTATGAGCTTGACATTACTGTTTGCCAGACATTTCTTATCCATAGCTGATCTAGTTTAGGAAATGTTATGACAATATCACCAGCACACTATTATTAATCCAACTCAGGAAATGTATTGTTCAAGGGCAGCAGGCACTGCATTTGTAGATTAAGCACTTAAGTGCAAAGTTGTTTACCACCAGCAATCTTTGCATTAATAATAGTTCTCTTTCATGTGGAATTATTCAGATGATTTTTACTTCTGCAGAAACTATGTATATTGACTTAGCAAATGTTATCAAGTAAAGTACAGTTTTGTACCTACCATAAATGTAGATGTTCGAGGATCTCCATTGCTGCAGTCGGAGGCTAATAATAACAGGAGGAGCTGCAGACATGCCCTGTAAGACTGCAGACTGCAGTGCAAAACCCAGCCCTAGACCTAGAATAAAGAGGCAAATGATAATGCTTGTATGTACAGAACTCCAAGTCAAGCTGCCTCTAGAATGTCCTCCTTAGTAGCACCCCCTCTCAAAAGCAGTAGACGGGTCAGTAGTCCCTAGTAGAATGAGCCTGATCCCCAACCAGAACCTCCTTTCCCATGAGAGAGAGTAAAAAAAAGCAATACAATGGCGATCCATCTGAAATAGTTTGTTTCGAGACAGCTTTCCACTGAAGTCACACAGCAAACTAAACAATAACTGTTGAGATTTTCTGAACTCTTTGGTTCTGAACAAATACCTATACACAAACCTTTTCCCCTTCATTTTTGCACATTTCATAAAAAGTAGGCAAATGTATAGAATGTGTCAATGTCACATTAGAAATCACCTTAGGCAGAAAGGCAGAAAAGACTACACAGGAAGAAAGCGAGGGCAGAAACTGGTGAAAATCACAAAAGAAAAAACTCTGTCCTTCCACTGCCATTCAAGCAGTTAATTCAGCTAAGAAGTAAATAGCTCAGAAAACAGCAATCCAAAGCAACAACAACTTCAGCAACTTCGTAGCTGCAGGGCTTCAAGGAGGCAGAAGAGTCAGTTCCAAAAAAAGGCAGGCATCCAGGCAGGGAGTAGAGGCCTCCGCATTCTTTGCCCTCTAAGAAACTGTTTAAGAAACTGTTTTAGCAAATGTAAAAAAAAAAAGGAGGGTCACCATCATAGTAGCAGAAGCAGCATGCAGCATAGCTTTTATAGAAACAGAAGGAAGTCCTGTCCAGTAAGTCAAAGTCAAATATTGCAATGTACTCAAATTATTAAATGACACATAGGCCTTTTAGCTGAACTCCAAGAAAAAAAAATCTTCCATTTATCAGCATAAACTTTTTCAGGTACTAGGACGCTTGGCTTCCAAAAGAACATCCAAAACTTGTTGAGGGAGCTGGTCAACTGAGGGTCCAACTTCCATTCGTGAGGATCCACCACTGGAAGAAATACCTCTGTCTGCCAAGAACATTCAGAGGAGAGAAACTCTGGTTGAAAGAGTGACATCAGAGTGAAGCAGTGTGCTCCGATCCTTAACAGCATTGCTTGTCTGCAAGAGTAAGTATGAGTTCCCTGCCCCTGCTTGTTGATGTACCACAGTTGTGTTCTGATGTTTCTCATGCTCTTGAGTACTCTTCTGTCTAAATCTAAAATGTGCTACTCATGGCTGGATCTTATGGCCTGATGGTAGTAATTGTTATACAGTTTTATTCAGTTCATGCAAAGCCACCAATAAAGTACATGTATTTTATTTCTGCATAGCAATAATGGATGTATACAGCCAACAAAGTGTCTGTAAATGGTGGTGGGGGTGTGGGCTCTGTAGATGAAAATACCTTATGCTCTTATCATCTTGTCATATTTAAACAAATAAACCAGCTTTGCAGGACCAGTGTGTGTGTGTGTGTGTGTGTGTGTGTGTGTGTGTGTGTGTGTGTGTGTGTGTGTGTGTGTGTGTGTGTGTGTTTGGGAGAGAAATAAATAAGCTGGAATACTTTGGCTGTTGTGTGTTTATGCAAAAT